>NC_027755.1:33922288-33957870 GCF_000695525.1 Brassica oleracea var. oleracea | reverse complement strand
GGTCGCTCTAGGAGCTGGAGCGACTTCGCCTTGTCGCTCTAGGAGGTCGCTCCGAAGCGTATAGGGCGAGCGAGTTCATGGCGTCGCTCCGGTAGGTCGCTCTGGCTGGAGTGACTTGAGATAGTCGCTCTGGGCTGGTCGCTCCAGGCAGTGCTCGTCCAAAGATCACTCTAATCACCTCCTTTGAGCTCCAAATGCACCCAAGTGTCTTCAGGAACTCCATGTGGTACTCCAATACCTGATAGAGACATATGTATGCAAAATGCAACCTAGATATGGCTTAATCCTAATCTATATGATGAAAATGCACATGAATAACTGGATAAAACAATGTGAATATGCAAGATATCAGAAAGTCAGAAAAGTATCTTCATTCATCGCGGGCAAGAGACCAAGAGAAGATGATAATGATCCGTCGTCACCCTCACCACTTTCTTGGTTGCCCGACGAACTTGTTTTGCAGTGCTTACTCCGCGTCCCAAAAACCTACGACCTAAACCTCTCTTACGTTTCCAAAACCCTAAGGTCTCTTGTTCGCTCTCCTGACCTCCACCGTTTGCGCTCTTCCCTCCCTAAAAACTCCATCTATGTCTACTTCCGCGGAGAAAAAACTCTTGAACCGAAACAATATTGGTTCACTCGATCTCCGTCAGGTTCAGAGTTCGAAACCGGAGATTGAGTATCAGTTGATTCCGGTTAATAACTTGCCTTCTCATCCTTTTATGTACCACTCTTCAGCCATAGCGGTTGGATCAGAGATATTCTTCGTTGGTGGATTATCCAAACCTTCTTCGGATCTTTGGATTCTTGATACTCGTTCTGGAGAGTTGTCGCAAGGACCAAGCATGAAGGTGGCTCGAACTTGTGACTCCGTCGTGGGAGTAATCAACGGGAAGATACACATGATCGGAGGGTGCCTAAACAAGAAGATTCAAGTCGAGGTTTATGATCCAAAAACGCGAAGCTGGACAGTAGGCGAGGGTCCTGACGAGAGGTTTCGACTCGGACTAATTACGATGACGCAGTTAACTGCGTCGCTCGGTTGGAATGTTTATTCTGCTGAAACTGCGAAAATCAATGTGTACAATGCAAGACAAGGTGGAAGACTGGAGACTGTGAAGATGCCAAGTGATGTTGTCTGGTGCATGTGCGTAGTCGCTGATTTGCTTTATGCTTACTATTTTCGTGAAGGGTTGATGTGGCTCGACGCAAAGCGTAAGATATGGAAAAGAGTCATTGGTGTTGGCTGTAATGATTTGAAGGCACATGGTGTTAATTTTCATGACGCTGTAATGGCGGAATATAATGGAAAGCTGGCGATTTTGTGGCCCGAGGCCGAGGGTAATCATTTAGATAGGACGGAGATAAGGATTAGGTGTGCGTTGATAGCGTTGGATTGGGTTGGAGATGGAATGCGTGAGAGGATTGAGTGGTCTGGCACCGTAGCCGAAATGCCAGATAATTATTCTTTTCATAAAATTTTTGTTGTTTCTGGGTGAGGTCCATTTATTGTTTAGTCACCCTTCCCCGCTATTTGTAAAATATGGCTGTAACATGAGCTCTGCCTGACTGTTTTTTTTTTTTTTTTGAGAAACAATTACTGTTCAAGTTCTTTGCAATCTTTAGACAAGTTGTTTTGCATGTCCTTACTATATATATAATCGACTTTGGATATACAGATTCTTTTTTTCCATCAGTTGTATAAAATATACAGTTTTTTTTATGTGCATATAGACTCTTCCTGGTATAGAACCTTGAGAATTTGACGCTGACTTTTTGAGGAAAATGAGAGGAAGAAAGAATCTTGCAACACTCACAGCCGTTACATTTTTGGTAGGTTCTCAGGATTACCTGCAGAGTCTGTCTCCTAGGTAATCTTGTTACCAAAGGGATAGTGACCTCTTCTGTTGCATAGTTGTTCAATCGTTATTTGATTGAGAACAGACTTTATGATTTGATTTCTATTCTGAGTCGTGGAAAGATGGAAACTCATTGATATCGCTAACTAGTGAAAGTTTTCTGCTTTTCCATTGCTTGAAGTATGCTGCATTCAAACGTTTGTCACTTGTCCGGAGTCCTTCAACTGATTTCCTGCACATCTGTATTTTCTGCATTTCTAAATTTTGGTATTTTAACATTGATATTGATGACACTGGTAAGATTCAGTTAGTGAAACATGGGGAAAAGGCATTTGAACACTTCAACTTTGGTATTGTCTCAATTCTGTTGGAACTAAAATTTGTCTCAATTTCTGTTGGAACTAAAATTATTCTATAACTTTGGTATTTATAGAATATTTAATATTCAAACATGGCCCCTCTCTCAGATTTATTCTAACCCTGTGGTGTTTCGAACATTTTTTATCTACTCGAATATGGATTATTTATTTTAACTGCCTATTAAATACATTTACTTTCTATGGATAATATGTTATATCTTGAAAAGTCGAAATGATAAGATTTATAAGAACGAAGATAAAAATCCAGAAAATATTATGAATGTAGCGGACATAGAGGAAGCTTGTGGCAGATGCGCAACTATATAACTCATAAATTTCTGAGATAAAGTATGTTAACCAACCAAGCCAACAAATGGGAGATATATATGAGATGGTATTATGTGGATGGAGCTTGGAACGAACACGACAGTTTTACAAGCTGATAATGGTTTTGCAGTATTATCAATTGTGGACAGAAATATCAATTGTTGGGCTATTTGTGAAATGGCATGTGTTCATGTTGTTTTTAATGCATCTAAAGGGTTATTTAGCCAAAAAGCAAACAGATATTATATGAATTATGATAATATAAGCTTTGTGACCAACAAACAATGATGATAACAGTTGGTTTTGCATGGATTTATTTATTGGGTGAATTTGCGAGATAGCCAAAATCAAAAATGTAATTAGGAAACTGACTATGATTTTCACATAATTGAATCGGTGACATTTAACCCTCATATGATCCGGTTATGCCCTTTATTACAACAAGTTGCCGGTGAAGCAGAAATATAGATGACGTCGACTGTAATTTATGTGGCCCAACAAAAAGTGAGTTGGTGGTAACTTATAAAAGAGAGGAGAACTACGTGACTTATATATTTACCGCATACGGATTAAAATATATCGCCTTCCAATATATCTTGTATTCCATTTACCAACTTCAGTCACTCCATTTTTAAGATGAGTGCACGAAGAAGTTAATGTTTACCAGATTGTGCGTATACTATTCTATGTCGGTTGCATATATGCTATTTTATCTCTGGGACATAGTACATCATCTAAACATCTGCTGGAAACTATACATGTAAAACCAACCATAACAGCTAAATAATATACTCAAACCCCTACTTAATAAATCTAAACCCTAGTAAAAAAACTATAAACCCAAATATAATCTATAAATTATTTTCCAATATTAAATCCAAATATAAACCCTAATCCCAAATAGAATGAAACAAAATAAATAACATAGTACATATTTATATTTATGAAATTATGAAATGTCTATGATCGCATAGAAAAAGTTAATGTTGATCCCAATCGTCCCCTCTCACCTTCTAAAAACTAAACCCTAAATTCTAATCACTAAACTCTAACCCAAATATAAACACTAAACTCAAATATCAAAATCTAAAAAATACGTAATGTTATGTAATATTCAATTATATTACGTTATATTAAATTATATTATGTAACATGCCAATTATATATCACCAAAATTAAAACACATGATATGAAAGTTCAGAAATGTTCTATTCCATTTCACCAAAATAGTATATAACACCAACCCCATATCAGCTCCTCAATAATAAACCATATTACAACTCCATCATAAACCCCTAAATACTTAACATTAAACCATAATCACTACACTCCAAACTCAAATATAAACCCTACGCCCCAAAATAATCCATAAACCCAAATATTAAAAATATGTAAAGTTATTAATTTTCTTTAAATCATAAACTTAACCCTCAATTTCACTCACCCTCTAAATTCTAAACCTTAAACCTTAATTACTAAACCCTAAACTCAAATATAAACCCTAAACTCAAAAAATAAATGTAGATGTGGTTAACGGAATTTGTGTGAAGTTTACACTTATGTTGATCTAGTAAACGAAGTGATAAAATTGAGTTTAAAATGCTAGTTTTGATCAATACGCATAAACTAAGATTCATATCAATGATACCGCAACAACAACAAAAATATAAATGGTAAAGATTATATATATATCATTTCACATGTATGGTCTTTCCAATTTACGATCTATTCTACTTATATACACATTGCATCATTACATATAAATAAAAATATATTCACCACATGGCTCAAATCCAGTTTGGAACAATCTACTTGGCAGCCTAAATCTTCCATTAGGATCCATATAACAAAGTAAATGTTAAATGAAATGTATAGTATAACAATAATGTGGAATGGAAACCATGTAAGACATATCGATAGCATAGATAACATATGAATTCAATGCATCTGCAAGACTTGCCCAAACTGTGACGCATTCAACATCGCCAGGTCCTCATCCTATAATGCACTCTTTATCACCTCAATCCAACGGAGGTTGAAATAGTTGTTAACCCTTTTCTTTTCAGTGGGTTCAAACCCTATCTCAAACAATCTACTTGGAATGCCTAACTCGTCTATGCCAAACCTGACAGATGAAAATAAGAAGGAAAAATAGTGAGTACGGAGGAAGCTATACTATTGTATATAGAAATTAATTTTTATGTAAAACAAAACAAGTATGGATAACGAATGGAAATGCATAAGATATAAATCTACAATTACATATGAAGTAGATAGCGTGCATTTATATTTAATTCCATTCCACTTCACATGGAATAGATCTACAACAAACCATACTATATACAAACGACGAAACAACTATGTAATGCAAATGCTATTCCACACAACAATCAATCTGACAAGATTATGTATATGTATATCTGATAAAAAAAACAGCAACTCAAACATAAGAAAGAATAAGAACATACGGAGGAACCCCAACCGACTATAAATTGTAGAGGCCAATTTATCTAACAGATCTGACATTCAAAGTCGAAAAGGTTTTAGATTTAATAGTTATAGTATCCTAGTTCCGAGTATATCCGAAATAGAAAAGAAAATAACATGAGATGAAGAGAAGTGAAGGTTAAAACACAAAAACTTAATTATCGTGGGTGAAGAGATCCGAGAAGAATCGAGTTTGTTAAATGGAATAGACACGGGTTGTTGGGAGGCGCCGCTGCGGACTTAACGCCGTCGATTGGGAGCCGACTTCAGAAGCGGAGTAGAGGCGGAAGTTTATAACAGCGAAAGAGATGTCAAAAAATCGATGAGAAGCAGGCGGAGGCGACAGAGTTACTCCACTCGGTGCCGGAGACCTTTCAAATTCTACGAATTACCTAGATAAGTAAAAAGGAAGATGTGGAGAAAGGTAAGCCACAATTTACTGTTTTACACCTAATAATTAACATCAAAAATTATTTTTTGTGCTTCAGGTTTCACCGGTTGACATAAGGGACAACACAGTATTAATATAGAAAAGTAACGACGTATATAGATCTGTTAGGGTAATTATGTAAATAGTGAATTAAGCTTTTTTGTGTGGCTATATGGCCCAATTTCCCTTTATTTATTTTAGGAAAACCAGGTTGGCTGGAAAAAACAATCACTTGCACGAGACTCTTGTCATAAGTCCCTTTTTTTAAGTTCTTTGACAGAAAGAAAGGACAAACTACTAGTTAATTGGGAGGACTAGAATAACATAGCGAAAGAGAGCATTTTGAACTTTGAAGCAAATATTTACTTGATACATATAAAAAGGAAAAAATTACTCTATGAAGAAACTGCAGGAAATTGCATTGGGTGTATGTCTCAATAGATTTTATAAATTAGAAACAAAAGGGAACAATTATATATGCAAGTGGGGTTGCTCTTAAATGTGAATAGTTTTTTTTCTCTCGCATGAACACCCTCTCTGGTTGGCTCACACCTCACAGGTCGGCAAAATATAAAAAATACGTTTGCGCACAAAATTATTAAATCAACTTCGCCAATAATTACTCGAAGATGCATTAATGGATTTTCTATTTCTCATAATATTTATCGCAACAATAATATAGTAAAGTTGACATTGTTTTTTTCTTTTGAAAAATAAGGTTGACATTGTTGCAAACTTGCAATTATAAAATGGGATCGATACAACCCAAAATCAATTAAATGGCGTGGTAGTTAGATGTAGTTTCGAGCCGACGCAACCTCTTTTTGTTGACTTTTACCATGCACCAATGTAGAGTGTATACAAATATATACACAATTTTGACAACAGTTTCAATTGATTCTCAAGCGTTTGGAGAAAATAATAATATGATAATAACTCTAAACTAATAATATGATAATAACTCTAAACCAATATATATCTTCTATCTGAAAAGGTAAAACCAACTCGCGGAGACACAACCATCGGAAGTGGTACATGACTGCATGCATAATGTGACACACTTCTCTTTTCCAGCTCTTTAAAGAAACAAAAAGAAAGAAAAGAACTTCTAAGCTAATCTAGACGATTAATCAAAAGATATTTTTGTTGAGAAAATTACCATTCTATTAATTGAATTCAATGATGGTCTTTTTTGGATATTTCAATATAATTTCTTACCACTACAACATTTATATCCAAATTCAAACAATCAGACGATGTTGAAGGTTTTCTTACCAACTTACCAGTATTAATACTATCTTTGATATCACGAATTCATCATCAAAATAGGACAAACATAATTAATTAGAGAAAAAAAAAAGAATACCAAATAACATAACTCTTGATTAGCTATTTATTGGAAACAAACGAGAAATGATATGCCTTAGGCAACATTGTTTTCCTTCACTTATGAACCAGACAAACATTTGCTTCCAGTAGTTTAAAATAGAAAAAAAAAAACTCGCAAATTAAGTAAATAATTATGGGAAAGGAGAAATGAAATTTTGAAATCAATCATGCGTAGGTGCAGCAGTGGCGATAACACCGAGTTTCTGAAGATTGAGTTTGACGACAGTGTCCACAAACATTCTGGTGTCCTCTACCGTGTTCCCCTCGGGAACATCAACCGTGTAGGATTCAAGAACCACCGTGTAGACTCTTCGGGGATCTTGATTCAAGAACTCGTTGACCGACGTCACCGATTTGTAGTTGTTAAGCCGGTGCTCTCCACCAACAACCCTAAAGCTCAGGACACGGTGGTTGTCGTCGAGAAACTCGAGCCGCTCTGTGCTGGTGGAGGCTGGGATGCCGGAGATTACAGTGACTTCCCGGACGCTTCCGACGCCGCCGTCGCCCGACACGCGTCGGCAGCTTTTGACGAAGTGTTTGTAGCGTTGTGGGTTGTCGAAGCTGCGGATGAGAGGCCAAACAATGGAGGCGGGAGCGTCGATTCTTTGGGCTACGAGAGAAGTGCAAGTGGTTGGGTCCGGTTCGAACTGGTGGTAAGTATTGATAACTGGTTCGAGGGTTTTGTGCTCCTCGTCGGTTAGGCCTTTCACGACTGGGTACGAGCTCATGATGATGAATAGATCACACGTGTGACGTGTGTGGGGCTGGGAGCGAATTAGTGTTCGATGAGACAGAGAGAGATGGCCTTCTTGCTGGAGATTGGGGGTTTGTGAAAGAGATGAGAATAACATACAGTTCTTTTTCGGGAGCTATGTGGTGTTTTATATTTTCATACGTCTGATCAACCCATATCATTGTTTTTCTTTTGACGAATTTGTCCTTTGCATTTGTTTATTGTTGTTCATCAAATAAAAAGACCAATAAATACTAACTTCTTTTTAGATAAATGGAGATCTCATTCTGTATCCTGTCTAAAGTATTTCAAAATAAAGAACCTCTCAGTAAAATCCTTTTTTATCTAAACTCGATTTTTTAATTGCGCAGATTAGTACCAATGGATGATGGGTCAGAGACTCATAATATTGCACAGACTAAGACCAATGGAAATATATATATCTGAATGTAAAATGTATTATATTTAAAGATGTCATCAGTTTACTGATAACATCAGAAACACACACACATAATGGTTAACTTGAGAGGCCATTCAGAGAAAAGAACATAATGGTTAACTTTGGTAAATTGTTTTTCAGTGAACGACTTCTTAATTGACACTAACATACTGATTGATTAAGCTACTACCATATTTATCATACAGATATAAAGTGTGGGTAATGTTACTTTGAATTAAAATTTGTTGGCTACTGAAAATCCATTAATGAGTGGAACAAAATTAATTCCGCTCATGCACTCTTTTGGGGTTCGAGAAAAAATAGGTGGTGGTCAGAGCTGAGTTATTTTGTCCTGTAGCAAACCAAATGATCTGTATTATTCCTTGATTTAGTGAGAAGGTTACACTGCACTACACATGCATTTAATAATTAGGTATTTACCACAATAGATGTTCGATTTTTAACTATCTTTAGAAAGCCATATAATTTAGTTATGCATCAAAGATTATCTTCACGTACGCTCATGGAAAATGGGTTTGTTTGTATAGTTAAACTGATTAGTTTGCAAATGCAAACAATCTATCTTATGGCCAAAACAGAAAACGATTTTTCAAACGGGTTCATTTGCTTATTATTCTAGATTTATTTATTGTTTCCTTGGAATTAGTAAAGTCATTATTGACTAGGTCTTGCCATTTTAGGCTAACCTTTCCTTTAATGATTAGTATAAAGATAAAATACTAGAAAACATGACCAATAATTGATCAATGTTTAGGGTTTATTAATTAAGTACTGAAACGTCCAATATCTTAGTCTCTCTGTATCATAATAAGTGTCATTCTACCTTTTTTTATTATACAAAAGTGTCACTTTACAATTATAATGCAAATTATATTTATTTTTATCTGAAAATTAATTGCAAACTGCATTGGTTTTATAAATAATTTTATTTATCTCAAATACTATTGGTCATAAAGATATAATTAATAACAACTTATATATATATTTCCGATGTTTTCTTAGTCTGTTTGAAAAGTAGACACTTATTCAGAATATCTTTATAAATAAAGTAGACTTTGGTTCCTCCACAAGCGTCCACGTCATCAGGCAGAGGAGGGCGAAAGATGCCACGTGTCCCTTATAAAAACTCAACGAACGTATGTTTTCGTTACTTTCATCGGATTGGGTTTTTATCTTATATATGTTGCTGCTGGCTCATTCGCATGTTTTTGGCCTTTTATTAAACTTTTTTTTTTTTTTTTTTGCAGCCCAATTAAGAGTTAGGTTTCTCATCGTCTTCTCACCTTCTTCTTCTATGCCGATTTTCAGAAAGTGAAGCTTCCATCGATGAATCGTTACGCCTCCACCTTCCACTAAAATGCCCTTAAATCCGAGCTTTAAGGCGATTATCCCACTACTCACAATTTAAAGCATTGAATCGACCTCTTTGCATTCTAAACTAATTAACTAAAGCTGCAAGTATAAATATCACACCTTGCACCGATGAACAGCACAACTTCAACGAGATCGAGAAGAACAGTTTGTTCGAAATATAGATTCCGACAATGGCCAATTCCTTCACCCTCTTTGCGGATCTGAAAGCCTGCCGCTGCTCCAACACTTCGGAGGTTCGTTTGCTGCATTTTTCGGGAGGCGAGGAACGTTAGGAAAGTCGGTGAACTCATGAGTCTTGACATGGTACGATGAGCAGGTAAGCACCTCTGTTTTCGATTGAACCTGGCGACGATAACATCCATTCAGATTGTCTGATCATGTAATTGGCTCCTTTCCAACAGTCAACTGTTATTCAAGGTTCCGTAAGTGTGAACCGTGTATCCAGATTCAGTCAACAAACAACTTCCTGGTATGTGTCTTTAGTTTGAGTATTGTTTTTTGTTTTTTGTGATAGCATGTGTTAACTCAATCCCATTAAATCATTTCTCATATATAATTGGTGAGCTAAGTTCAATCAGGAGCACAATCACCGACAGTATACAGGGGCCCAGTGTGTAATGCTAACTCTGCGTCTAAAAAAGTACCTTGAATTGTTTAATCTCCATTTGTTACAATAGATACTCTAACGTACGTATACTTGTGACTCTAAAACTTTGGTTTTTGTTTTTTTTTCGCAGGGATGTAAATGTTCCTGTTAGTATGTTTGACTATTTGGCTCTTGCATTTCATAAGAAAATTGATAGCTACGGGAAAGAGCCTAAAATTGTGCTTGCCACCAACATTAATCCTAAGATAGTTGGGGGTAAGAGCCAATCTTTTTTCACTGTAGTTGCATTTTAACATAGGTTCAACAAATCTATACAATAGAGTGTTTGTTTTGAACTGACATTCTCTTTAAAAAAAACCATATGCGTTGTCAGGCCGGTTAGTTCTGAAGGCCACTTCTGGCACACATATCTACTTTGATTCTGAGACAGCTGCAGGAAAAGAAGAGTTTGAAGTAAGTCCCCTCATTCTGATTAGATAATCACAACTTTTGTCTTGTCCTGATGAAATGGAATTTCTACTTTGTTCACTGTTTTTCAAGCTCAGCCCATTGCAGATGACAGGCGATGGAACAGACCAGACAGCGTCTTTATTAAAGCTGGTTCATGCCCAAAAAATTGAACCTCCAACCGTTGCTGGGCTTAACCAATAGGTTATTACTGCTGATCCTCATTTGAAGTTTGGTCTATATAAATTTAATATTCTTTGAGATTATTCTTCTTATTTGTCTGCTTCTTCTGCACTTTACAGATAATTGAGTTTCTTTGCATAGCTAAAGTGACCGGATGTTCAAAGAAACTTGTCCGAGAGATATATTCCTTCAAATGTGTCGCATGTGATGAAACTAATGTTGTGGCTGCACTCAAGTAAGAAAATAGGTGTTGATGCTCAGGTTGACACTGAACTGCCTCGATCCCTTGCTGAGATTGTTGGGAATACATACACCTTCCAGCTCAAGTTAAAGGACTTCAATTTACTTCAAAGCACCAAACCTTCACCATTTCTGGCGTTTTTCCTTCGAGAGAGCTTGCACCTGTGCCATCCTTTGTTGTGAATGTTGGTCTCTTTTCTTAATGTGAATCTGCTGCTATCTGTATATAATCTCTGTGTTTGTTACCTTATTAATAGAAAGGTGTGCAGGTCCCTGAAGCATCGCAGCCTGAAGTTGTGGCAACGGGATCTGATGTCAAAGTTGATAACACTTGCTCTGTTACAGAGGCGCCATCTACATCTGATGGTTCACTTGCCGGACGTACAGAATCAGCCAGTGAGCAAGTTGCTTTGGAAGAGAATGCACCGAAGAAACCACGTTTGGAATGAGTCTACTATGAGAAACAACCACGTCTTCTCTTTATCAAATAATTGCTTTTGTATCTTTCAATTTCCTTGGAATCAATTTCCCTTTTTATAATATTCAATGTGGTGGTTGTTTAAATTAGTAATAAGTCATCTTTTCAATTTTCTTTAGTTCTATTTCTCCTTTTTAAACTTTCAAATTTCTTTAGCTTTATTTCTTCTTTTTAAACTCTACGTGGTGGTGGTGGTTGTTCCAATTAGTAATGCAAATCATTTTCAGAACAGAAGATTTACACCACGTGGATCTGTAAAGTCAATAGTCATGCACCCTTGCATAAAACGTCCAAACTTGCAGTGCTTATAAAACCGTTTAGGCTACAGAAAAATGTTTACTTTCCAATTGCATCCATAACAACATGCGGCTCGCAGCACATATTTTGCCTCAACATCTATGATGGTCAGAGCAAGCTTAGGAATAATAAACTGAAAATAATTAATTCACAATTATACAATCAAAAGTTCATACACCAAAATTTTTAAGCACATAAGATTTAAAACAATAACATTGAAAAAAAAACACGACAACCGTTGCGTCCAACGTATTGGCCACTAAGCAACTTCGAACCAAAGTCATACACTACGATCACTAATCACTGTCAATTGGTTCCGGAAAAAATATCATTTTTAACTTATTTTCGTCTTCATTTTTTTTAATATATTTTCTTTACTAAGACCATAAAGTAAATTGTAAATTTGTTTAAGAATAAAACATACGAACCCGGCACGTAGCGCCGGAAAACCTCTAGTATATATACCAATAAAGGAGGCTTTGCTCCCTTCTCCTTGCGCCACGTCATCATGGAGGGAGGAGCAATCGCCGACACGTGTCGCCCAGCCAGTCCCCGCGTCTTTCCCTTCTGTTCTGTGTCGTGTTCCTTTTCTGTTTTATTAAGAACTGGGTTTTAAGTTAATTGAATTGGTTTGGCCCGTTAGACCCAAAGGTGTTTAGGGTTGGTCGTCGACTTCTTCTTCCAGAAGCAACCTCTCCGATGTATAACTCACGAAACCAAACCGTCGATCCAAGCTCTGTAACGCCTCTCAATCCATAAATCCTTTCTTTACTCTGAGTTTTCCTCAATTAATCCACTCCGCCCATGTTAATCAAACAAAATACCTCTTCATTTTCCACCGTAACTGGTTCGAGCTTCCCTATAAATGTCCCACTAAAACCTATTTGTATGTTTCCGGTTTGTCTTAAACTTATCTGTCAAATATGGCTACTTCTCACATCCAAATCCAATTTTCCGAGTTGAAGGACGGACGATGCAAACAAAAGTTCAGAGCAGACACATACAATTTTGGGAAGCTGGGAATTTTTATAAAGGTGGGAGCTGATGGGTGTCGATAGCTAATTGATGCGAAGGTATACCCAAGAATTTTTTTTTTAGCAATCTTTTATGTGATAGTTTCATCTTCACCGTTCTTAGGCCACTCTCATCCAAGGGTTAATCCGACCTTCAAGTTTGCTGATGCCCCAATATTTATTAGATTCTCGGAGCAGTCTGTTTTCTATGAGGTAGCAGAAACGAATGAGCCAATCCAGAAGGAGAGTTTCAGGTTCCGAAAATACGACGAGCTCATGTCACTTGCCAACACCGACACCAAAACTTATTTGCTAGGTTTGGAGTACTAAACATCCTTTTCAATTAGTCAATGTAGGAATTTAAAAGATGACAGTGAAATTACTTTAATGGTTGTCTTCGTTAACAGATATCATTTGTGAAGTACGAGGCATCAAAACCATTTACAACAAGGCTACACATGGCACTCAACGCCTCATGGCTACCATTTAGCTTGATAGGCATTTCACAAATCACCTTCTTCTTTGAGTGTTTATGTTTAACAAAAATGAGGCTTACTATATTCTCACACGATGATATGCATTTTAATAACCAATATCAACCCAAAGTTAGTTGGTGGTAACTAACTTCTCTCTGTTACTCCTCATATTTGTTAATTAAGCTCTTCCATTCACACTGCTGCTACGTTCAAAACCTTTGTGGTCATGTAGTCATAGAATAAGCTCACACCTGTTTATAGTTGTATCCAATACTCTCAGTCAAATATAGAACTGCTACAAAATTGCTTGATCTTATATATGGTCAAACTGATCATATATATATGTATCATAGGTTATATTGAGTTAGTGGAATTTTTTTTTTCTATGCTTTATTATTGTTGAGAAAGAAATATTACACAACCAAATTTTTTATTTACTTTTTAGTCAACGAGAGAATACGATTGATATGGTTGTTTTACATGATTGTATTGTATAGCTATCATCCAGAGAAGTTATAGTCAACGAGTGGTTTTTTTGCGATTGTATAAATGGTCTTTCGTTTTATCCATCTACTATGTCAAATTGTCCTAAAACGTCTATTAAGTTGTCAACTTGCATACGGAACTTAAAGATTCACTGATTTAAGATGTTTTATATTTTGTCATCATGGCCAAGTCGGCTGTTTCTCAACGCAACTTTGGACATTCATTTCTATTTTGACAACGACTGTGTAGCTAGCATCAACTACCTGAAAAAGTAAGCTACAGATCTATTAATATGTTCAATAAGATGCTTATCGTTAACTGCAACTGCTTACCAAACTGCAATTTGTTTGTATGCTAGGGTATGTGGCTTTGACGAGGGATCATCCTCAGCTCCAACAAAGTATAATGGTGTTAAAAAGATTGAATCAATTCCACTGTCCGAACTTAATTCCCACGTCCTCACTGCATCACCAGAGGTAAACCTCATTTCTTATTGTCACATCGTTTACGTAATTGCTCCATATATATTTAACCATTTTAATGTTGGCCACAAGCAGGCAGTAGAGTTCATTTGCACAGCTGTTGTCAATGGTATTAAGACTGGAAATGGGTGATGCTATATTTCATGCTCGAAATACTACCGAAAGCTCAAACTTGGATTCTCAGCTTTCACATGCCATGCATATCAAGATGACAATGCAATGGGTATTGTAAGGTAATTTAGTACGCTACAAATTGTACCGACAACAAATCCAAACTATACGTAGTCCTCGCACCCATCATCCGTAAACCTTATATTAATTTTTTGGCCTTGGTACCGTGTGCAAATGAATGTGTCAGATGCATATGACTGCTGAGTTTGTAGCTTTTGACAGTGAAATGACCAGGCTTACAAATGTCAATGTCATCCATTCAAGTGTCAGGGCAGTAGGCGTATCTCAGCTAATGGTTTGCTTTACAATTTCGTTGGTTCCTTTCTCACATTATGTTGGAAGGATTATTTTAGCTAACTAATATTTAACCATGCAACAGAACGAGGGCGACCAAGACATCCAAGAATTAGCACTTCCCCAAAGCCTTCCATCTCAACCTCTCCCAATTCAACTTCTCATCAAAACATCAGAGCTCCACAGCGTCCCGCATCTTTGATCGCAACCAGCGCCCTCCTCTACCTAATTTTGACGCCAACGTGTGTATGACTGTTATAATAGGTTTAGCTGCTCTGCAAAGTTGTTGCTTCTTGACTGAGTTTTCACTTTCACATGGAGGGAATAACAACCCATGGAGGAAGAACCTAGCGCTAAGAAGAGCCGGACTGAGTTAAATTTGTCCGACTGTCGCAGCTATTTTGGCAATGAGCCATCCTTTGATGATTTCTGCATTTCAATGACTTCTACAAATTCTATTTTGAGTTTTTTTTTGCACAAACCCTAATAGAATTTATTTCATGTATTTTTCCCTTTAAATAATTTCATAATCGTTGCAATGCAAGCAGCCTGGTCAAAAGGCTACACTAAGGTAATATTTGAAGGTGATTGCAAAAATTTAGTGGATCTTGTCTCAAGAAGAAAGATCAATTTTGGAATGCACAATTATCTATGAGAAGCCTGGAAATGGGATGCCAAGTTTAGATAAGTGGAGCATCGATGGATTACAAGAGAAAGCAACAAGCCTGCAGATTTACTTGCAACACAAGTTTCACAAGGAAACAACTCTTTTACAATTTATAACTTTGTGCCTAGAATATGAAATGATGTTGTGCATCATGACTATGTTATTTCAATAATATAATTATATTTCGAGAAAAAAAAATTCCATAAACTCTTTAGTTGACATTTAAGATATTTTTTTCCATTTATGGTTATCTTTAGTTGACATTTAAGATATTTTTCACCATTTATAGTTAGCTATATAGTTGTCTTTCTTTGTTTTCAATAGTACAATCATCATTTTGGCTTCCAATTTAATATAGGTATAGGAAAGAAAAATAGTATGTAGTTTTACTACAGTACACATATTTACAATAAAAAGATAATAAAATAATGTTAGTTAAAGGTGAAGAGCCTAATAAATAAAATTTATTCTCATCCTCTTTTTACAGAAAAAGATTAAAAAGCATTATTCTTCCTCATTCCAGGAAAAAAATATATATTTTAATCTTTCAGATTTGTTCTCTCCTCTTAACTTTTTTTGTTCTTAACTTCAAACTTAAACGGTTGATCAAAAATGCATTCCTCAAACTAAAATATCCTTCTGAAAAAAGCGCTAGAGCCAATGATTAAAAAAAAAAAATTCAGATTGTGAGGAAGCATGAGCGAACATGGTGGACCATATCATCTAGACATCTCTGGTCCAGAAATTGCGACTGGTTCTAACTAAAAAATTAGAAATGTAAAGTGAAGAGAAGGGCTCACAAATAATAACCTTCCAATACTTCTTTAACCATACATAGCTCAATAATTTTTTTTATAAGAAATTATATATCAAACATATACTACTCACACGTACATGAGCCAACAACCACAACTTCCGCTCAAATATAAACAATTTGCCAACCATTCAACACTATAGCTTCTAACAAACTGCTTAAGCAGTCACATAGTATGCTAAACCAACAAAAGCATCATCACCCCATACATCCACTCAAACCACGGCCATGACTTAATGATCAACCAGTCGCTCTCAACGTCCAACATATATCACGACATCATAGGATGAAATATTAAAATATTTAAACAAATAACAACCCGCGCGACTACTAGTTAGTCATATAGCTTGTTTTTTGAATACCACACATGATCTAATGAGATTTGTCCTTTGTTGCTAACGAGGTGATTAATTGACCAAGTCAGATCTTAGTTAACCAATTAGATTATATCTTGCAAGTGTTCGAGGTTTAAATGAGACTGAGGAAAAGTGCAAAGCAAACAATTTTCTAATTGGTTAGTATAGATTAGATGAATAATGTTCAAGCGGGATTGTCCTTTGCAAAGTGAAAGACTTCAAAGACCTACAAAAAAAAAAGAAAATAAGGTGCTTCCTGTTGTGTTGGTGATGAAAAATCAATTTGTAAATGAAGCTTAAATCAAACAGTCGAGCTGGTGACTGAAGAAGGCATAAGGGTTTAGTGTCCGGTTAATCATTGCTCTTGGTTTACGGTTATGAAAACTCGTTATCAGCTGTAACTAATTTTGCTTAATATAGAATTAGAGGCAGCTCATGTGTTACACACTCAAGTGACATGAGGTGTAATAGACAATCACTATTGCGTGATCTTGAGAGTTTGTTACGATCAAAGTGATTAGTGATTTGCCGTGCCAGCCCATAGACGTAATTACATCAGTGAACTTTTTACAGTGTTAACTTTTGATAGCATATTTGTTTTGAATTTTTTTTAAGGGTTTTAAGCTGTTTTTGAATCTAGAGTATTTTAGATAAAACAATCCAATTGAAATCAAAATTGAAGATTTTTTTGGGTATTTTAGATAAAACTATCCAATTATTATCCAAAACCGAAAACCGGAAGAACTGAGTTGAAATCGATTCAATTTATTTAGTTTAACATTTTTTTAATCTGAAAAAGTGAAAACCTAAAAACTCAAGTGAACTTGACGAAGAAAGAAAAAAAAAACTCAAAAAGTGAACAAAATCGAAGAAATTAATTTCCCACAATTACCAGATAACCAAACCGGTTCGGTATGCTATCAAAATCAGAGACGAGACCAATGCTAAACCAAACTGAATTGCTTAATAGTTTCCACATGACCTTTGTCCTGTTATAGGGCTTTCGGTCATAGTCCGATTCAGAGGGGAGAGAGAGAGAGAGAGAGACGAAGGTCGTAGAATGGATTTGATGGAGAAAAACATGGAGTTAATCGAGGTTCAGAAACTCGAAGGGCACACCGACAGAGTTTGGAACGCAGCCTGGAACCCTGTTAGTCCGATTCTTGCTTCTTGCAGTGGTGACAACACCGTAAGAATCTGGGAACAGAGCTCTCTCTCTCGCTCCTGGTCCTGCAAGGTCCCCCTCGATCTATACTTGTTTAAAATTAATATTATCCTGAATTTATCGATTCTTGTGTTACTTAAAGGCCCAAGCTTTATTTGATCCTTTTGTGTGTTGTGATTGTTCAGACAGTTTTAGAAGAAACGCACACAAGAACTGTGAGGTCGTGTTCTTGGTCACCTTCAGGGAAGTTATTGGCCACTGCTAGTTTTGATGGTACCACTGCTATTTGGGAAGATTTGGGAGATGAGTTTGAGTGTATTTCCACTTTGGAGGTACTTCCTTCTTTAGCCCCATCCTTGAATTTTTTCTATTATATAGTAAAATCTTATTTAAAGTAAAATGGTATGCAGGGACATGAAAACGAAGTCAAGAGTGTATCATGGAACGCATCTGGTTCGTACCTTGCAACATGTAGCAGAGACAAATCTGTGTGGATCTGGGAAGTGCTAGGAGGGAATGAATATGATTGTGCTTCAGTGTTGAATGGGCATACTCAAGATGTGAAGATGGTTCTGTGGCATCCCACCATGGATGTTTTGTTTTCTTGCTCTTATGATAACACCATCAAGGTAGTGATGAGAATACTTTTGATTTGGTTCAGTGACCCGAAACTTGTACAAATTTTAGAAGATTTTTATAACTTTTATTAATTGCTACTCGCAGGTTTGGTGGTCTGAAGATGACGATGGTGATTATCAATGTGTCCAGACCTTAGATGAATCTACCAAGTATAACCTCTACTTGCCTGTTTTTTAGACTTTACGTTTTGTAATAGAAGATTTAATTAATGCTTTTGGGTCTCACAGTGGTCACTCCTCTACTGTTTGGGCCATCTCGTTTAACGCTGCAGGGGACAAGATGGTCACCTGTAGGTTAGTGAATCTACTCCCCCTCCTTTGTCTATGACTGTCTCTAGTTTACTGTCTTGACAAATATCAACCTTTCTACTTGCAGTGATGATCTAACCTTGAAGATATGGAGGGCAGATATTTCCATGATGCACTCTGGTGAAGGATATGCACCTTGGTGAGAATATAATTGGTTTACATGTTAACCGACTTTGTTCTTATTATTCTAGTTTAAGAATGTCAACCTGCTCCGACTTTGCAGGACTCATGTTTGTACACTTTCTGGTTATCATGACCGTACCATATTCTCAACTCACTGGTCAAGGTATTCAAAACTTGTCTTGGCTTAGTTTATTAACAATATGATGTTAAATTTTTTTTTTAGCTTATAGAAAATCCATTTAAACTTTTTAGTTTAAAGTTCCACAAGTTTACACATCGGTTTCTTTCTTACAACTTGACAGCGATGACATTATTGCCAGTGGAGCTGGTGATGATGCCATAGGGTTGTTCGTGGAGAGCAAACAACATGACTCTGTAAGAAAATTTTCATCTATTGTTTTACTTCAAAATTGTGGTGTTCAGTCCAGTTATGCAACCAGACATTTTCTCTTCTACTTTTTAACTTTAAGCTGTTTTGCCTGTGTAACCAGGTTAATGGACCTTCATTTAATCTTTTACTCAAGAAGGAAAAAGCACATGAAATGGATATAAACTCTGTTCAATGGTCACCCAGTGTAAGTTTCTATGTTTCTTATGAAGTAATAGACACAGATGGATACAACTTTGATAAGTGAGGTCGAAATGGCATCATATAAACGTTATAACATAATTCCGAAGATTTGTTATTTGAATAGAGAGAGAGATGATGATGGCATTGTTTCTTGCGTTGTTGCATAGTAATCTATGATTCTGAGCGTGCTGTTGTTTTCCTGAAACAGAAGGAGAACAGGTTGCTTGCCTCGGCCAGTGATGATGGGATGGTGAAGATTTGGCAGCTTGAAACTATACCGTGAATGGTATTTTGTTTTTGTAAGGTTTTGAAACTTCTTTGATTTTTTTTTTTCCTGAGATATAATGTATTGAGTAACAATGGCAACAAGATAACTCTAAACGATTTTTCATATGATTTAAGGTCCATTATTATTATTATATAACAACTTTACATGTCCATGTCAAATGCAATGTTTGCGTTGGTGCCCCCGGTTTCCGCGCTAGTTATATTACAACCACTTTACAGTTCTTTGGTAGAGATTTCCAACAGTTTATAAGAATTTTCCGTCTTGGTCGGGTCCAGTCATGAAGTACACGCTGTAAAACAAAATCAGTTTCAGATGTAAGTACACGCTAAAGCACTACTATCCATACGCTTTCAAGAAATAGAAATGAATTGTTGAACTTGCTTTCAAGATCATGGCATCTCCGGTTGGAACATCAATGAACATATCTCCAGCAACATGTTCCACGTTGGGGGTAAGAAGGTGCTTGTCCCAGGGCACAACACAAGTCAGATCCAAATTGATACCTTTAAAATATTAGGATACTTAGAAGTAACAACACCAAGAGTATTACCAACTCCTCCCACATCAACCAACACATTTACACCTTGGAAACCTTCATAAACTTCAAGAGCCTTCTTCACTACAGCAATGGTGATTCCGGTCTGGTTAATAAGTTTGCTGAATCTCTCATCTGTTCCCATATAGTCAAAGAGTTTCATGGCGCCATGTGAGCGACCAAATGCATCTCCTCCTTCTAGCACCATATCTTTCATTTGTGCCCTGCCAAAATGGTGTATCGACGATAATTTAAGATTCATAGCATTTTTTTAAGCGATTCTTGAAGAAACAAAACATCAAAACATAAAAGAAAGTACCATGTGTTTAATCTGAATTCGGCAAATACCGGAAGTAAGCACAAATTCGATGGTGAGTTATTTAAAAGATGTTTATTGATGATCAAAGAGACAGTTACAAAGAACTATACGACTTTATGGAACTAGGCCAAAACAGTAAGAACAAGGAGATCGAAGTAAGTCCTAATTCTTTTGACGATAAGTGTGTATTTTTGTGAATGTCTCTTCTCAGTCTTCAGCCTCTCCTTATATACAAAATCTTCTTTTCTTTTTCCTTTCAAGTCGGTCTAAACTATGCGGACTTCATCTTTGATTCGGCTGACTTGAACTCAATTGGGCCGAATTCTATTTATTCGGCTGGCCTTGTCCGATGGATGTAATCCATCTCCAACCTCCCAAGTTCAATGTGAAAGGCGAAGCTAGGGCTGGGACTTCGGATATTCGGTTCGGGTTCGGATAAGATCCGATCGGGTCCGGGTTTTTCGGATAAATGAATTCTATACCCAATGGGTACTTAGTAAATTTCGGTTCGGGTTTCGGATCGGGTACTACCGGTTTCGGGTCGGTTCCGGGTACCCGTTTCTTATGTGAATTATATAAATATTTACAAAATAAAATAATTATATACCAGTTTTTTATTTATTTATTTTATTTTTTAAAAAAAAGTTAATAGAAATCGTATATATATTAGTAATATGTATTAAATACAACGAAGTTGAACTAGTCTAGTGGTATTGCAGTTGTTGCTTTGCCTATCCAACCCGGGTTCAACCCTCGAAAGATACAAATCTATGTTTTTTAAGCATAGAATTCGGGTTAAACGGGTACCCGTTCGGTTTCGGGTAAAAACCGGAACCGAACCGATACCCATGGATAATTAACACTAATACCCATCGGATAAATTGCCTAGAACCGAAACCGAACCGAACCGGTCCATTTCGGGTCGGTTCCGGTTCGGGTATTCGGTTATGGATAAAAATCCCAGGCCTAGGCGAAGCCGTTTTCAATAAATTTACAATAATGGGTTCAAAGAATAAATATAACTCTGCACTTTTCAGGTGAAGCCGAACTTCCTTATCAGCCAATACCAAACGTAATTAAAAACAGCTTTGGAAAACTAATAATGTATTAGTAATGTCAGCAAATTATAGAGAAGCTTGTCCTACATGGCATTGAATCTTGAATCATCAATACATATAATCTTAGCCATGTCGCATTTTAGAGCTAATTAAGTTATAACGTATGTCGAATGTGTATTTTGTGATGATAAGTGTGTATTTTTGTGAATGTCTCTTCTCGGTCTTCAGCCTCTCCTTATATACAAGTCTTCTTTTCTTTCTCCTTTTAAGTCGGTCTAAACTATACGAAGTTTATTTTTGATAGGCCGAATTCTATTTATTTAGGATGTAATTCATCTCCAACCATAAGTTTCCAGTTCAATGTGAAAGGCAAAGCTGTTCTGGATAAATTTACAATGATGGGTTCAAAGAATAAATATAACTTTGCACTTGCCTTTGAGGTGAATCCAAACTTTCTTCTCGGCTCAGTGCCGTCTTAACCAATATAATAGTCCTGGGCGAAACACGAAATATAGACCATTTTATAAATATTCTCTATATTTTTTTCACTGCATTTCTTTTAACTTGAACTCTAAGACCTGAAACCAATGTTTTGAAAACTGGACTGGACCGGCCGACTGGACCAGATTAGCCGGTTAGACCGGTCGGACCGTGACCCGACCATCTATCCGGTTCCAGGTTATACTAAAAACTGGATTTGAGTTAAACTGGCAAACATAGTCAAAAACTGGTAAAACTCGCTAAAACCGGTGACCCGGTTCGATATTAAAACCATGTTTCTTCAAACTCAACTATTTTTTTAAAACTGCAAATTTAAAAAAAAAAATCATAAAAAATCATATTGTTTTCAAAGTATCTATCTAAATAAATTATTTTTATTATTTTATATTATTTTGAAAAAAATTCTTTATGTTTTCATATCATTTTTAGATTCTAATAATTATATAAAATTTTATAAAAAAAATTTAAGTTATACATATAATAGTTACTTAATATAAAATTTAATCAAAATTTAAAACCCAGTTGAACTGGTCCAACCATTGACCCAGTTACAATACCGAGTCAACGTCCGGTCCTGTTTTCAAAACATTACTTAAAACAAATAGAAAAAGTATCCCAAAACTAACGGTGAATGTACAGATTTCTTATTATTTTGTCTTGTAATAAATAAGTTAGGTTTACTTAATTATGAATTTTTTTTTATAATTTAACGGATTGAAATGGACCTTTAAAACAACACACAAAAATTGCCATGGGTAAGAGCCGGCTAATACCAAACCGTAGTCAAAAACAGCTTTGGAAAACTAATCATGTATTAGCAATGTCAGCAAATTTTAGAAAAGCTTGATCATAAATGAGTCATCAATACATATAATCTTAGCCATGTCACATTTTAGAGCCAATTAAATTATAACGTTTTACCTAATCGTGTAAAATTATTTCTCATGAAACCAGTGTCCGTCAGCCTGACCACTCGTTTTATCCTATCGAGCTTTGGATAGTCTAATGAGAAGTAAAATATTTAATGGAGATGAAAGCTAGAAAATGTCAAAAGAAAAAGAGAACAACCCAAAGATGGTATAATATATAGTTTGTTTTCAACACATTATGTTCTTGAAACAGTAAGTAGCAATTATGAACCAGGCGACGAGTAATAGCGAGAAGGAGAAGAGGCCGATCAAGAAGGGCCACCCCACAAGGAAAACACCAAGACACGTAACCACAGCACACGGCAGAAACGACCGGACTACAGAGGACGCGCTGACCCATTTCCCTTTCATCAGAATCAGAACAGCGACATTCACCATTTTCCACTCCATCGAACCGCCATAGCAAAGACGGTTCAGACAGTTCGCAACAAACGAATGGCAGTTACATGTGAAGAGGTTGTAAGTCCTATGCTCGCAGCTACGCGCGCTCGCGCTCAGCGCATCGTCCCATGTAACCGCCGTTCCAAACTCTGTGTGTTTGTACCCGTACTTGCAAGTGTGCCCACCCAAGTTCGGTGGCATGCAACACTGCAAACAAAACACACACACAATTGTTCCAAAACGAACATCACTAAAGATACATTAACAGGTAGATGCAACAGAGATACCTGTTTTCTATCGAGTTGGAGATAGCGAGCAGGAGGACCAAAAGCGAAATCATCAACGCTGATGAAGTTAGAACCAGCAAAGTCGAGGATGACTCCATCTTCTCTGCAAAGACCAACATGGCCAATGAAAGGAGCCAACCAAGAGACGACGGGGAGAGGAGTCCAGACTATACAGCAAGGGAATTTCAACTTTTTGGGATCAATCTCACCAAGCGGCCATAGATCATCATCGTCGTCTTGGAATGTGTTTGGCATAGAGCACGCTTGCTCAACATCGTAAACTCGTTTCAGATCCGTGAAAGGAACTCTTCCACGGGACATTTAGATTGTTCCTGTAACACGAGAACAGTCTCATCATCATCAGCCAAAAGAAAGAATGCAAAGTTGAACTCTTTTTGAAAACCCAGAACATCTGTTACTTCAAAGAATCATTCCGATGTGTTCTTTAGCAAATTGCATCCTTTCTCTAGAAACCCAAGATCCAAAATCAAATAGATTAAAGTACCCAAATCAGGATAACCAAGGAAAACGACTGTGTCTTTTTCTATTTCACCTGTGGAAGACGCAGAAGACTAATAATGGATCCGGCGAAGAGAAACAAATATCACCGACAGCTCGAGGAAAGAGATGCGTTTGGGGTATTTGTAGTGAAAGAGGAGATTTTGTAAATCAGACGTTTCTTCTACTTCTCTGCAAGGTGCAATGAATCCTGGACTACTGGGGGTTTCTCAATTACTTTAATTTATTAATTAAAAAAAAAAAACTGTGATCCATATTTAAGGAAGATAAAGAAACGGAAATCTCGCTCTCTTTTTACTTTTAACAAAAAGAACACCTTCACTATTTTCAAAAGATTCAAAACTGTTAGCAGTCTACTATTTAAAATTTGGGAACCAAGAGTTGTGAAAATGGACATTTAAATCAGCAAGTTTAGTATCTAACCATTGTTCCCACGGTTTTAATCCCCATATAATAGTTGATTCGACAAATTAATGACTAAAAAAAATAACCGTTAAATCATAAATAGATTCCGTTATTTTTATATCAATCTTGTTCGTTATTCACACTCATAAACTCGGAATCTTTAATTTGAAATTCTAAGGAAAGACGACAAATTATATATTTAAATATTGTATATGGATATTTATTCTTCGACTAATCATTGTCAATACAAAATTATGATTAAAATAGTAACCGTTGAAAATTGACATAAACTTTTAATTTTCGTTAATCGGTTAACAGTTGACTATTTCATTTTCAGTTTTGCGTAGTTAAGTGTTACTTGAAGAATAATTTTACGAAAGCAATAGTTTAAGTATTAAAAGTGCCTGATTTCAAATATTTGGAGAATGAAATGTTTATTTTCCCTTGAAGAGTTAGATCAGAAAAAAACGTTGAAAGTACTTATTAAATTATTTTTGAATATTTGAATCTAGACTATAACTCCTAAAAACGATCAAAATATTTAGTTATGTCGGTTCAACATAACTGATGTGATTTTAATTCAAATACTAGATTTTGATCCTCGCTTGAAAATAGCGAAATTTATTTCTTTAAAAAAATAATTAATAAGAAACAAAATTTTGATAATTATGAAATTATGTGTTTAAAGTTTGTAACTTAATACATTTATTGTTGTGTTGACCTGACCTGTATTTACAGTATAATCGCTAAATCCGATGACTCGTACATAAACCACCACTATTTTAAGAATCCGATAAATCTTGGTAAAAATCCAAACCCCGCTATTAACCTATCACCTCACAATGATATATAAAAGCATTAAATTGAATAAACTATTTAATTTGTGATTTTTTATTATTAAATTTTATTACTATATCATTAAAAATAAAGAAGACCAAAATATATTGATAGATTTTCATTATTGATAATTTATTGATAATTTATCTTTTTAATTTTAATGGAAAGGATGACACCAAAAAACAACATAATTTTCGTTTATCGGGATAAAGCAATACTATTTTGGTCTTCAAATTCATGAGACACGGTTAGAGAGCTGATATGTTAGTATAATATATTATACGAATTAGTATAATAGAGTTATGTATGTATAAAAATTTGGTATAACAAATAATATAGTATAAATGGTAAGAGTAAAGTATGTATAGATAGAGAACATTAACTATTGTTAGTATAATTAGAAAAATACCAGGTAGGACCAAAATTTTAATTGGTTAGTGAATAGATCCAACAACCTTTTGTAAATAGATTTGTTTAGGATGATTCGATGAAATTTATCACTTGGTTCAGGTTCAATTATATTACGGTCGTAATTAGTCATTAAGCAGCTGAGTTAATATCTCTTCCTAATAATATTATTGGATAGTTTATAGTCTAAGCATTATAATATATTTTTTAAAAAATCAGTTTGGTTCAATATATATATAACATATTTAAAGAGGGCCAATATATTTTAATCATTGATTTTCTGTTTAAAAAAAAATTAAATTTCAAAATCATATTCGAGATTAATTACTAAAACTAATGTTTGTGAATTGTATTTATTCTATGTTACACAAATAACCCGGTCTAGTGATGTTCTCGTCAATTACATTGCTATAATTATTTGGTATTGAGTTTTTAATGTTAACTAGATCCTGATCCGCGCGCCAGCGCGGATATGAATTTTCAGTTTTTAATTATTTATTTTATTAAATGATGTATTTGTAAAATTCATGCATATTATATTCATTAAGTAAATATTTTTTTTTTTGCATCTTAAACTATTTATTTTTTTTACGAATGTGTGATATCATATAAAAAATATTAAAAAAAGACTATACATAGTTAATTAGATAATTGTAAAAACATAAATTTTTCTTTCGTTTGCGATATCATATAAATAATGATCCGTCCAGTTAACAAAAATCATGATTTTTTTTATGTGTAATTTTTTTTTATTTTGACAATTTCCTTAAAACTATATTAAATTTTACATATTTTAATTAGAATATTTTTAATATCTTTACCTTTTTATTTGAAATGCAACTCAATATTTTTTTAAAATTATAACAAAATATTTAAAAAATATTTTTAGAATTTGTTTGAAAAATATGAAAATTACATTTTAAATTAAAATTATCCTAAAATATGATAAGTTTTGATGTAAACGAAAACTCAAATTATGTCAAAAATAATAAATTTAGCAAATGACAACTGAGTTATATTATGTTAAAAATTTATTTCTAACAATTTAGCAAATGACAAATGAGTTATGAGCATATAATACCATATAATTTTTAAAAACATAGTCATTCTTAAATATGTTTTGAATAAATAAATATTTTTAAATTTAATGAACTGAAAATAATATCCGTACAATTGTGTGAGTCAAATTCTAGTTTTATTGATGCATGTTATATATTAGTGTTGTATGTTTTAGGTAACGTTTTAATGATGCACGTTTTTTAAAATCTCCATTATTAAAATTATGCACGTAAGGATAACTCATGAGTTTTTTTGTTGATTAAAATGACATTATGTTCAAATTTAGTTAAGGATATTTCATTAAGGTAACTGAAAAAGACAAATAATAAAATAGGAAGTTTAAATTCATTTAAGCATATTACATTAATGTAACTGAAAAGAAAAGTAATAAATTAGGCAGTTTTATTCGTTTTAGGATATTTCATAAATGCAACTGAAAAAGGCAAGCAAAAAAATAGAGAGTTTATTTAATGATGTTAGACTTTTTGTTTACTAATGCATATAAACCAATTTATGAAGAGTTTGGGAATGTGATGCACGATTGAAGGTGTAGATTAAATGCCAATGGTGATTATTTAGGAAAAGTTAAAAGAGTTCAGTTTTAATAGTTAGATAGTTTAAATCACTTTCCTCTCTTTCTTCCAGTCACGAGTTTTGTTTACTTCATTTGATATATGGTACACAAGTAGCAACTAACAGAGAGTCCTGCGTAAATCTTTGCTTATCTCAGTGACACAACCATTTTTGCACTTGTGGTATGCTCTTGGTTTCGGAAATAGACTGTTCATCAAAGGTGAGTAAGTTGTTACATCTTAATCTGATAGAGCAAATTCGTTACATCAGATTTAATAATTCCAAGATCATCAAAGACAAAAAAGAGAGAATACAGAGACCCTTTTGTAACGAGAGTCTGTGTGAGAGATATGACATTTGAAATAACGAGATGTACTCTCATTTTCCTTAATTACCTCTATAACCTTTAGTGCTCTTAAACTCTCACTAGACTCCCAAAATGAAGAGTTTATTTCTAGTTCAATTACCCCAAACATACACAAATACAAGAGGCTCTTACATTTTTTTCTAAGACCCTACAGGAGCCATGTCTTTACCTTTGGTTGCGGCAGTTGCAGCAGCTGTGGCGGCGGCAGCTGCGGCGGCGGCAGCTGATGATGCAGGGTTAGTAGTTGAAGGAGGAACCGGCTGGCTTTGCTGCGCAACTACTTCTTGACGCTTTTTTATAATCTGCGGAGAGTTGAGATCAGCAAGCAATTCCTTAATCTGCTTCCCAGACAGAGTTTCATTACGAAGCAAAGCGTTTGCAAGGGCATGAAGCTCCTTGTTGTAAACCGTGAGGATGGTTTTCGCATTGTTATAAGCCTTTTCCAAAAGAAGCTTCACTTCCCTCTCGATGAGAAGCCTCGTCTCGGTGCTCATGCTCTTCCCATTGTCGTCATAGTTATGCGTCACAAGACCAACCTCCTTGCTCATACCGAATTTGGTAACCATGGCTCGAGCGAGTTTAGTAGCCTGCTCAAGATCAGAAGAAGCACCCGAAGTCACCTCGCTCTCTCCAAAAATCAGCTCTTCCGCCACACGGCCTCCCATACAAACATCGAGGCGAGCGAGCATCTGTTTCATAGAAATGCTCGTCTCATCTTTATCCGGCAGCTGAGAAACCATGCCGAGAGCCATACCGCGAGGCACAATGGTGGCTTTGTGAACGGGAAGAGCTCCTTCCGTGTGGATCGCCACGAGGGCGTGACCACCTTCATGGAATGCAGTCAGTTTCCTCGACTCGTCGGATATAACCGCAGACTTTCTCTCGCTCCCCATCATGATTCTGTCTTTGGCGAACTCGAGATCAGACATGGTCACATCTTTTGCACCGTCCATTGCAGCTTTCAGAGCAGCAACGTTCACCAGATTCGCCAGATCAGCTCCGGAGAATCCGGGCGTTCCTCTAGCGATGACCATCAAATCAACATCTCCAGCCTTAAGTACCTTTGACATGTGAGCCTCCAAAATCTGGCGGCGGCCTTCCACGTCAGGGTTAGGCACAACGATATGGCGATCAAACCTCCCAGGCCTAACCAAGGCCTTATCCAACGACTCGGGGAAATTCGTCGCTGCGACGACAATGATCCCTTCGTTTTGTTTAAACCCATCCAGCTCGACGAGCAGCTGGTTCAACGTCATCTTCATGTACTGCTGGTCCTTGGGGTTACGGCTCCCTCCAATAGCATCGATCTCATCGATGAAAATAATACAAGGAGAGCATTTCTTCGCAGCAGCGAAGAGATCTCTCACTCTCCTGGCTCCAACCCCAACAAACATCTCTTCGAATTCACTGCCGCTGCAGGAGAAGAAGGGCACTCCAGCTTCTCCTGCAATGGCCCTCGCAAGCATAGTCTTCCCTGTCCCTGGAGGACCGAGAAGCAGCACACCCTTAGGAAGCTTTCCTCCCAAACGAGTGAACCTCTGTAAAAAGAAAAGAGAGTGAGTCAAAAAGAACAAAACAGCAATAAGACATATAGAGTAGTTGACCTTGGGGTCGCGAAGATAATGAACAATTTCCTCAAGCTCAGCTTTGGCTTCATCAACACCCTTAACGTCGGTGAATTTGGTGGTCGAGTCCATACTTGGTTGTACTTCTTCTTGCAGACCAAGCCCTTTGCCAATTCCTCTATCCTCGATAAGTGCTCCAACACCAGAGATGAGTAAGAACCCAACTGCAATAGTCCGGAAAGTACTCCATAGCTGTTCTTTAAAGCTACTCCTTTCAGTGGATATCGTGTGGATTGGTGCAGCTGCACTTCCAAGCACACCAACACCATCTTCTGTTGTTGCTTTTCCCAATGCTGCGAGACTTCCAAAACTCTCTCGCTCCTGTGAAGCACCACCGACAATACCTCTCTGCAATGTCCGTACGAGCTCGCTGTTATCAAGCCTATCAACTTTGACCAGTGCCTTGATGTACTCGGTAAGTGCGGAGGGATTCGAATGCATCGTGGGGCTGCTTTCGAATATTCTGATGACTGCTTCAGGGTCGTTTCTTCGGAAAAGATCTCTCAGCTGTGCAGCCTCGTTGAACTCACCTCTGTCTCTCACTCTCCGTGCAAAGCTACCAGCATAGCTTGATTGAAACCTCCACTGCGGCGAAGTGTAGGCTCTAACAAGTAAGGTTCTTAAGCTGCTCAATTCTCGTTCATTAGAAACCTGTTGTCATAGATGATATAATACGGTATCAGACCAACGCTCAAATGAAGAAACTATCATGAAAACCAAATGTGATTCACTTTTCCAATTTCAAAATTAGTTTGATATATAGGAATTTTCAAATAAACCAAAAATAGCCATAGGTGAGGTAAATTAATATATTACAATTGAGGAAATTAGAAAACTGTTATCCACAGGACACCAAAAAAAAAAAAAAACAATTTGACCCTCTAGGGTTTTATAGTAATGAATTACAATTTTATCGGCCCAAGCTCAAATGTAACAACACTAGTCAGATCAAGAAAGGTGAAATTTTCTTAGTTCCTTGATCTGCACCAACGTTTTTTATACATCAAATTTCAAAATCAAGTGAATTAGGTTGCAATAGCCATAGAGGAGGTAAGTTTCAATCATCCTAACTAAAGAGAGGACATTTTTTGAGCCTCGAGGGTTTGCATAAAGATCTTTAAACAACCAAACATAAAAAAAAATGATATTTAGATTTGACCAAATCCGAAAACTTTTTTTTTTCAGTTAAAAGGAATTGCATAGGAACGAGGAGAACCTTGGTGATGATACGCCTCCAAGCCATCATTCAATCAATCAATCAATCAATCTCCTTTGCAGCCTCTTACAGACTGGTGTGAGTTAATAATGCTCGGAAATGGAACACGAAGCTCGTTTCTTGTCGCTCGATCTATGCTGGAAAACAAAACCACTCGTTTGTCTTAATCTGATTATAATATTTGAAACTGAAAGATGCACGTGAGAGGACTCGGTCTGGACTCGGGGTGGGAAAGAGAGAGGAGAGATGAATTGTGCAGCAGGTGTAGTAGACACCGCACGAGATATGTAGGTCTTTGAATACCATTCTTTATATTAGTGGGCTTTTCTTGGCGGCCCACACTAGCCTGGGCATCCAGCAAACGACAAGGGGTGAACGGATCCGATCCAAATATGGATATTTAATTATCTAAACTGATATTCGAGAAAGTTATATATGTATTCATCAACTACAGATAGTAAAATTACTGATCCGACGTGTATCGGATCTTAAAAGAGAAAAACAAAAGACATCCAGATTCGCGCAGTCAGATGCAGCTATCAGCTAGTGAAACTAACATGCCCAAAATGAACATTAAAAAGAAACAAAGAAAGTAAATTTTTCATCACACAAGTCCACGTATATATGATCCGGATTCTTCGATTATAGTTATTCCATTAGTCATATTCCTTATGAGAGTCTATATATGGATAAGGAAGAAGGTAGACAAACATCATCACAAAGCACATTGTTCAACAACTTTCAGAATATGAAATGCTCTCCCAACCGAACGTAGCAGAGAGGTTTTAACTTGAGCGAATAAGGCCGTGCAAGTAAGCCCCAGTCATCACGAGTGACACCATCGATACAACTCCCGCCGGGACCACTTTCCTCGTCCTTAGGTAACGCGATCCCATCATCCCTGTCAACGCTGCCGACCCCACTGCATCATTACAACCAAACCGCGCATCACTTATGTACTACATTTGATTTTCCAGTGTTTGATAAAATAAAAGACTTTCAATTTTCCAGTGTTGTTGATATAACAACAACAATTTTTTTCAGAAAAAAAAAAACAAAAACAACAACAATTTTTCAAAAAAAAAACCAACAAATATAAATACAAATCTTAAAAATAAATAACTAAATACATAAACTAATTTTTTAAAACATAATCTTGTTTAATCAAAAACGCGGCCAAAATCTATTAGGCATTTATTTTGGTTTATGGGTTCAGTTTTAAATTAAAAAAATTCAAGATAAAAAAAAAAGTTAGTTAACAAATACTATATAGATTTTCAGAATATTTGAAAATATTTTTTTCCTAAATATTTAATTCAATATTGTTTTGAATGAATTTTGCTAGTTCTGCTTGGCTACACAAACTTCGATTTAAGTTGAGGTATTTTTGTCCCATTATATACGATGATAGTTCAAGTATCAGAGAAGTGATGTTACCGCGCTCTGAGACGCATTTTACTACATGGACATAGTTAAACTAAGGAGAGCTATGGACTCGTCATAAGATAGTATACCATTTGCTATAAATGAAAATCCATTTGTGCACGTAGATTGCATATGAAAAGCAATATGTTTGGAAAATAGAGAGGAATCGTATTTTCACTTACCTATACCGATGGAGGATGCCAATACAGGATTTTCAGGAAGCTCCTTGTATACATAATAGAACAGTGCAGCTGATCCTCCTCCTGCGACTACTGAGATTTTGCTTCCGCGTTTCAGGTAACCCATCAACCCACCAACTGCCACAACATTTGCTCTGAGTCAAATGATTATATAATACACGATAAGAAAGAATCACTACCAAGGGGATCTATCTATGGAGCTAAACAGGTGTTTCGATCAACATCACATTTTGGATACAATAAAAAAAAAAATTATCAAGTGCGGACAGATCAAGACAATAGAACCAATATTAAATAATGAGGCTTAGGCTAAGCACATATGGTTCAAGCGGAAGAATATAACATCGCACACACACATGCTTCAACCAGAGTATACATACATAGTGATCAATATAAATAACATTTCAGGAATTTACAGTTATACATCCATTGTTTAGCACGGATTTCGAGAAGTAGTTGCATCAAACAAGAAAATCAAAACTCAGAACCTAATTGTACGCTAGGTTCAGAAAATAACTGGATCAAGTTACACAAAAATGATTTGAAAACCGAAGAAAGGGACCGATCGAATAAATACCTCCGAGGAGAGAAGCATAAACAAGAGTGAACTTCTGCGACATCGATGACTCCATCTTCTTCCTCTCTGTGTGCTCTGGATTGGAAAAGCAAAGGGAGATGAGCCGAGAGTCAAAAGGAAGCTGTCTTTGACTTTTCTACCAACAACTACGGTCTAGTCTACGGCGGCTTCTGGATCTGACGAGAAACTACTAATATTTGAAAAATGGGCCTAACTTACTAACTGATTTTGAAGCTAGCCCATTGAAACAGAGTAGGTCGTACCTTTGAGGTTTTGGTTTGCATTTTTATTTCCAAAGAGCTAATTAATGAACTGCAATTCAATAATTTTATTTAAGAAGATGATGAATATAGGGATCAGTTATTAGATGATAATTTACAATATGTTTGGTAGTTTAGATAGTAGCTAAATCTTCTATATCTTAGGAACTATGTACATATATTGATTGTGTGTCGTATATAAAAGGTCTCTCGATCTAATGATAAATACGACCGATCATTCATAATCCTAGGCATCGTATCAACAGCGACGGCAAATTCCACGGATTTATTTCATTTCTCTGTTTTTTAAGAATAGAACTGTTGAATTTAAATTTCAAATATCTAAAAGTAGTAAGAATTCGTTGTTGAAGTTGATGCTAAACTCGGCTCCCCACAGAACAAGTACACTCATTGATGGAACTCTAAAAAGGCTGTCTCAAAATTCTGAGTTTGCAAAACGACCATTGTTTTGGTCTGATCAATCAACAAACTAACTAGGATAAGGCGCATCATGATTTTATTTGTATATATTATCGATAATTTTTTTTTATATATTTGATCATTTAGTTTATACATATAAAATGTTTTTTGTTATTATTATATAATTTCTTTCTGATAGAGCGGATCAATTTTTATTAAAATTTTTGGAACTAAACTATAATTTTTTTTTTGATGAAATGTTAAATTTATTGATCATCGTGCGGAAAGAATAGTTATGTACATACAGTAAAAAATGATACTATAATGCTATTTTCTAAGGGTGAATATAGAATCAGAGTTGCATCATACCTTTCAGGTGTGGCTTCTCCCAGTATCTAGTTGACAGTAAGCGATACCTAACGTCTTTCCAATTACCTTTGCTAATTGGTTAGCTTGTCTCAGCTTCTTCCCATGCTTTCTATCATTTCTCTCCCTCCAAATGATATAGATTGAAAGACTAGGCGCAGTAGAATATAAGTCAGTCACGCGAATCTGAGGGTCACAAGGTGTTGAAGCATAATCTCCCAGTCAGGATCCGAAGGTCGACCCAAAAGCGTAACAATCACCTCAAGCCAAATCGTATAAGTGTGTGGGCATGCGAAATATAGATGATCCCTGGTTTCATTGGGTTCACCACAGAATAAGCAACCTTGAACCTGGTCCCAAGCTCGCATGCGGTCACCTGTTGATAATATGTTTCTAATTGCGAGCCAAGCAATGAACTCAAAGCGTGGGACTCCTAAAGGAAACCAGACCACTTTGTTCCACGACATGATAGCATAGTGCACACGGATCATATGGCAAGTTTCTTTAGTGGAGAAAACCGTACCAACTTCATTCTAACAAATTATGACACGAAAACCTTATTTTTTTTTTCACCGAATACATTTTTGAAAAAAAGTGAACAATACTCTATTTTCACAGTTGAATTATTTTGACACTTGTCTTCTATATGGTTTTGAATTTTTTCAGATCAACCATCGAATTGATATATGTCATTTTAATGTTTGTAGTCGTATGTTTAAGGAAAACTTACATTAATTTTTGTAATTTAAAGTCGTTTTAAAAAAATTCAAAATATAACATATAAGAAAAATATAACATATAAGGTTTCCTCATTTTTGTAATTTAAAATCGTTTAAATTTTTTTATAATATAACATATAAGGTTTCCTCATTTTTGTAATTTAAAGTCATTTTAAAAAATTCAAAATATAACATATAAGAAAAAAACTAATTTTTTATTATATGGTTAATGTAATTGTTTATTTTCTTAATAATAAACAAAAATGAAGAAGAATGTAAAAATTGTTATCAAATCTTTATTATTCATAGTCATTAATTGTCATATATATGTTAATCATATTAGGTAATTCTGTATCTTTTATTTAAGGAAAGAATACACGTTTCTTATATTTTGGGTTAATATAATGTTCCCTAGAAATTGGATTTGAACCACCATTTTTTCAATTGAATCTTAAGCTGCCACGTAAGCTAAATTATCATCATAATTAAGTGATATCAAAATTGAGTTTCTTTTTAATTAGTACAAATTTAAGGTTACAATTTTTTAAGTGATCATCAATTAATACATAGGAGATTATATTCATTTAAAGCATTAAAAACGGTATTCCACCTATCAAGAACTAATAACGGAAAGCTTACTTTGTTAACGATTCTGATGAATTTACCATATTTCAAATATAGTAAAATTCAAATATTCAGATAGTTCATGTCTTTTATATAGACATGTCAATTAGGACCGAAGCCCGTAGCCCGAGCCCGCCCAACCCTAAAAATTACCGGGCTTGGGCTTCGCTTTATAAGCCCAAAAAAAAATTGGGCCTTTCGGGCTAAGCCCATTTGGGTTTTGGGTATTTTGGGCCTAAGCCCGTTTGGGCTAGGGCCGGCCCGAAAATCCGAAATTTATATTTTAGCGTAAATATTATCTTTTTTTCTTGTAATTGAAACTATTATTAGTATTGATATATTATTTTAATATTTTTATCCAAACTCTAATAAAGCAAATATAAAAGTTGTTAATGCACTTTATTGTTTCATCATTACAAGTGTTACATTTTAAATTTTACAAAAGTAC
>NC_027755.1:33812191-33922176 GCF_000695525.1 Brassica oleracea var. oleracea | reverse complement strand
ACTCACTTTATAAATTTTTTATTTTTTAAAAATGAAACTTTTTTTTTAATGAAAATTCACATGTATTAAAACGATGGAAGTGGCAATGACAAATTATTTTTTGAAAAGCCCACAAAAGCCCGAAAAGCCCTATAGCCCTATAAGGACCGGGCCGGACTTTGAATTCTAGGTCCAAATAATTTTCGGGCCGGGCCGGGCCGGGCCGGACTCAAATATTTACGGGCTTACCGGGTTTGGGCCGGGCCGGGCCGGGCCAGCCCGAATTGACACCCCTACTTTTATAGCATAGGTCATTAGATAAAGGGGAATACATATGTTGTTTTCCGGGTAACCCATCTACTGAAATTATTGTTTCACAATTTGAAACGTTATAAAAAATCACATTAATGTCGTCCCGATGATATACTTAAAGAGAGTTCTCAGTATATCAAAGTTTATTGATGCCGAAAAAGTTGAACCTGAATTGGACCCGAAACAACATTCTTATAGAAGTCTTAGATGCGAATCAATCAGTAAACAACTCCTATCATCCAACATCAAGGAAGAGAGTAGAGATCTAACGTGATTTCGTTAAAAAGAAATAATAATTAAAAAAAAATAAATGATCAGAGAGCGACTGGGTAACGGCTGATGCAATCCACCCAAGGATTGTTCCTAGCAGGCTTCTTCACCTTCCGCATCGCCTTCCAAACCACACTGTTACACTTAAAACCTGACCCAAACGCAATCTGCCAAACCCTATCGCCTCTGCGGACACTTTCCTTGGCCTCCAAGTAAGCAAGCTCGTACCAGATTCCACTGCTGGATGTGTTTCCGAACCTCTGTAAAGTCATCCTAGAAGCCTCCATGTTCTCTTCACTCAATCCTAGATTCTTCTGAAGCTCGTCAAGCACTGCTTTGCTTGCTGCGTGGAAGCAGAAATGCTCAAAGGCAAGCTTGTAGTCCGGGATGTATGGTTTGAACAGATCAGAGGAGGAGGAGGACTTGGCTCCGTTGGTTTTGGAGGTAGTAGATGAAGAGGTTACGGTTTTGGCGGCGGGTGAGAAAGTTCGGCGGAGCAAAGCGGCAAAGAAGAGAAGCTGCTCCGAGAAAGGAAGGACGAGAGGGCCTAAGGTAGTGATGTTGGTCTTGAGAGCTTCACCTCCAACTTCCATTAGGTCTCTACTTATTTTCAACCCCTTATATCCTTGTTCATCTTCTTCCTGGTACACACTCCTAATACACACAATTTTACTACGTTATGATCATGTTATCAAAAGTTTTAGAATTTCCTGGTTATAAAAAATAAATAAATAAATAAAAACCTGAAGCTACGGTCGTCGGCAGCCTTATGAGTCCGGACAATGTGCTCAAGGCGGTACTTAGCGTGACGGAAGTCACGGCGGCGGTTAGAGAGCATAACGGCGGAGCAACCCATCCTAAAGAAACAGTTAGGTATAACCCTTGACTTGTCACGTCCCACGTACCAGTTATACCCGACCATCTCAGTGCTCACAACCACTGCGTAACTATTCGGATTAGACTGAAGCATGTCACGAGCAAGATCGAGGGCTATAATACCAGCCGAGCAACCCATCCCTCCGAGATTGTAGCTAATTATGTTCCCTCTCATCTTGTAGTGGTTAATCACCATTGCTGATAGTGACGGAGTCGGGTTAAAGATGCTGCAGTTAACCACGAGGACACCTACGTCTTTCGGTTTCACACGTGTCTTCTCGAAAAGCTCGTCGAGTGCTCCGAATATCACCATCGAGGCTTCTTCGCGACCCTCTTTCATTGTTGTTATGTTTTCGGACGAGGAGATTGATCTTGGGACGTACGTCTCGTCGCCTATGCCTGAGGCTTGTAGGATCCTCTTCTTGAAGCCGAGGGTCTCTTCGTCGAACTTCCCTGATTTTCGAGCTAGATCTATGAACTCTTCTCTCGTCACCTTGGACCAAATGCGAATCAAGTTTGGACTAGTTAAACAGGAGACCAGTCGGGTTTAACAGAAATCGAATAAAAATATGACATGTACAAGAGCTTGATTCGCTAAACCGCGCGGTATTTGATTTACAATATCAATATAGACATTTCAAACACACACAAATCTAGTAATTGTATTTGCACTGCTTAATTATTGTTGAGCTCATATATCACATTATATGATCATTTTCTAATTAGATGTGTCTGAATCAGTTATGTAATTATTAAAAAAAAAGATTGCATTGATTGATAAGTATATTGTGACCGGTCAAAATTATCGTAATTTTCATGTTTTATGTAAAAAAACATAAGACTATTCCCTCCAAGACTAGCTAGGTTTGATGGGTAAGAACGTACCTTGAGTTCATCGGAAGGCTTGTAACAAGCGAAATCAATGAGATAAACAGAGCGAGGACGAGACATGAAGTAGACACAAACGGTTAAGACAAAGACACTGAAGAATCCGACGACGGTTGCGATATTATAATCCCAAAGTTTCTTCCAAATCTCATCTCTGCTTAAACTCCCAACCTCAGCACCAAAGACAAGCACAAGAACCGGTATGGTCGCCAAATAAACGGCATGGTTTATGAGGTAGTGGTAACCAAGTTTCTCGTACTTGAGGTTGACGGATTGAAGAAAATCAGGTAAACGTCTCCGTACTCTGACCGAGAACGTTGGTGAACCAGCGTTTGGACCAGAAGGTTCGATCCCACGGTTAACAATCTCGGTGGAGAGTAGATCTTGCTCATTAGAACTGCCCATTTCTTTCTGGAGATAAGTTTATTGTGAGTGGAGATCCAGAGGTTGATGAATCTCTATTTAATAAGGAGTTGTGTTGGCGGAAAAATGTACTAAATGTGAGTTTGTGTAGTTATATGAGAGTAATGGGAGTATTGTGGGGATTGGGTTTGGTAGTTGGTGAGAGGTAGTTAATGTCGCCAACTACTAGTACTGGTCGTAGTTGGAGTGCCTTATGTCACTCTTAATTCCTCATGTTTGCATTTATTACAATCTCGTATGTCAAAGACTAGGCGTGGTGACCTGTGACCACCTTTTGACAATTTGTCAATTTCTATTTCTATTTCTGTATCAATTCTGTTATATTGATTTTCAGCCGGGTGCTTGTTATAAGTAGAACTTCAATTTACCGTGGAGTCGTGTAATAGTACTGGGTGACTATAATCATTTTCATAACGGAATAGGGGAAAATTATTTTCATAGTGAAATAAGAGAAAATAAAGACTGAATTTAACTGAAAATTTATGTTAAATGTGTAAAACCTCGTTCGTATATGAAACATATAAGACGCGAGCAATTCCACAATCGATACTCTTTATTAAAAATCACTTGAACAATTCTACGAGACTTGTTCAATTAGGTTAACATGACTAACACACATGTTTCTTAGACCATGATCATCGGTGGTTATTAACAAAGTTCTTAAGCAAATAAACTCATTTAAATAAATCTAAACTAAATAAAAATCAGATAATCGATCCTTAAGTTAGCACTTTGGGGACCGATCTTTACTTGAGTTTTCTTCTACGTGTCAGGCAACAAAAACCTCTGTATTTTTTTTCTCTCTCTTTCTTTTCATTTTTTCTCGTCTTCTTCGTCTTCTTGATTCCATTGGGTTTTCTTCTTTTCTTCCGCTGCGACAAACCCAAGAATAGAGTGGCAAAGGAAGGGATTGATGGCCACGACGGCGAAGGTAGAAAACGACGAACTCCGGCGATTCAAAGATGTTAATCTCGACGAAGCTTCGGCTCGCCGTCACCAAGAGATGGAATCAGGACAATCGATTCCTTGAAAGATATTCATCTTAATCTCGATCACATCCTCTTCAAAGTAAAAACTAAAAAAAATCTGAAATTGAATTTTGTTCCGCCTAGAATTGATTCAAGACAATCAATTCCTGATGCTTCTAAGCCTAGAGCTCTGGTTTGTTTCTGCCATGGTTATGGAGATACTTGCACCTTCTTCTTCGAAGGCATGTTTGTTTCTTCTTTCTTTAACTAATTAGAGCGTCTCTTCTCGATTTGTAACTTAGTTGGAGAGCTTGCCTGCTATGGTTGGTGGAGTGTGGTCGGAGGACATGAGCTTACAGCTTGAAGCCACCACTCTGTTCAGGAAACTGCTTTCTATTGGTAAAGGCGTTTAATTGGATATATCTGTTGTGTGTGTGTATGGATTAGGTTAAGAGAATGGGATCAGATAGAGCTAATACGTAACAGAGTATGGGAATTGACGATCATCAGCATCTGATACTCTTTGTATTACGTCTGTTGAAGAGGAAACCCTAAGTTTATAGATCTATATATAGTCTTAATCTGTTCTCAAAATCTGGACGGCTCTGTTTAAATCCCCATTGAGTTTTTAGATTTCAAGTTTCGAGCTTTATATGTTCGTGTAGTTAGTTGTAGTCGTTAGAAATAAAAGGATTGGATTTTTATGAGGTTTTGAAGATAAATACAAAGAGGAGGAGAAAGAGAGAGATATGATGAGTGAACCTTTTTTTTTTGTTCCCTATTGGTTTGATTCGCTCTATCTGATATTTTCCTTCTCCTCTAAAGTTTTATGATTATTTGAATTTATAGTCGTCGTGTTCCTTTTTGTGTTTTTTTGGGCTCATAAAAGAGTCTTGTTACCATTGCTCATGTGTTCAGGCCGTTTGGGCATTAGGGAATGTTGCTGGTGATTCCCCACGGTGCAGAGATCATTTCGTCTTGTTCTTGTTCTTCTGTTATGTTTAAGTGTCTTGAAATGGAATTAAGTGTTTTGTAATGGAGTTAATGTATGTTTCTGTGTCACGGACTGATAATCATGCTTCTGTAATGTCTTGTGCTTTTCTGTGTCACGTACTGATAATGCTTCTGCTCTGTTTTGTAGTGGGAGCATTGAGAGATTCATCACAGAGTGGAGCAGTGGGAGCATCTCGTGCTTGTTGTTTCACAGACCGATAATGCTTGTTGTTTCATGGACTGAGTGGAGCAGTGGTAAAAAAGTCTACTCTTCTTCAAGTCTTGGCTTTTGTCGCTTGTTAGACTTAGTTTATAGTTAGTGAATATGTGTGTGTTGAATGATTGAAGTAGTTGATAGAGGTGGTTATACACAAAGTAATCAAAAACAAATATTTTTTTTTTAAGAAACCTAAATTAAGAAACTACCATTTTTTTTGTCAGCAACAAAAACAGATTAATGAAGATTCTGCGAACCACACCGGTAGCTCCACATCCATATGAACGACCAGCGACGGTTATTTCTTTGCACTACGTGCAAGACTGTATGCCTTTGAGTTCTGCGTCCGTGGTATGTGAATGATCTCTGAGCTGTAGAAACTTCTCTTCAAAATTATTATGTCTTCTAAATAGCTTGCAAAGGCTGGACACTCCTCTGGTTCCGAAACTCTCTTCACCAACTGAGAACAATCTGTTGCAAATGTAACCGAGAACTGTCTGAGATTCCTCATGCATTCCATTGCCCATATGAGAGCCTCTATCTCTGAGTGTAATGGCGGCTGACTCGCTCTTGTATTCCTTGCTCCCATTAGTCCATCATAACCGTCCAAGGTACTATACCATCCTTGTCCTGAATATAATTCCTGATTTTTCCAAGATCCGTCTGTAAAACACCATCTACCTGGTGTATTCGGAATTATCAATGATATCGGTATTCAGGTATGATTTATTCCTTGAGTCGGGGAGTCAGGGGGGTTTTGTGCTTCCGCCTAAAGTAACAATTATGTTTCTGCCAATTTGAGCGTATCTCTCGGGTCCATATCCAAATTAGTAAAAACTTTATTGTTTCTTCCTTTCCATATATACTAGAGAATCCATGCAAAATGATGATCCTCCATACCCGGGGAGACTCTCCAAAACAAATGATCCATATTGGTAAAGAGTGCTTGAGTGGGAAATATATCCTGATTCGTAGGAATCCGTGAAAGTGACCATACCTGAACCGCCTGTGGACATTCAAAAAATACATGATTAGTGGACTCCTCGGGAGCTCCACATCGGTCACAAATTGTGTCTCCTTGCATTCCTCTTGACCTCAAGTTTTTCTTAACCGCTATACATCCTGTGAGGAGTTGCCATAAAAAATGTTTCAACTTAGGTGGACAACGTAGTTTCCAACAAAACGCCTTCAACGGGGTTACCGAAGGACCATACATGAGTGGTATACTTTCCCTATCCGGATACACTCGCTCCACTTCATATCCAGATTTAACTGTGTATTTTCCATTAGTCGTTAAATTCCATCCATTCCGATCTCCTGCAGGAACTCTACTTAAAGGAATACTTTCAATAAGTTTCACATCTTGCGGATCCACCAGAGTCCGAATAACCTGTAAATTCCATGCTCGTGATGTTCCATCAATAAGAGCATCCACTGTTAATTCCGGGTAAATATTGTGTTGATTTTTATTTGCTGGTCTCGGGCGAGTGGATGGAAGCCAATGATCATTCCATACTGAGATAGATGATTCTGTTCTCACCTTTTTGATTAGTCCTTTGCTAACCAGAGATCTAGCAGAGACAATACTACGCCAGCCATAGGATGACGAGTACGATCTAATGGGATCCAGGGGTGATGCATTCCTGAAATATCTCTCTTTGAATACACGAGAAAATAATGTATTCGGTTTATCCATTAATTTCCAAAATTGTTTCCCAAGCATAGCTGTATTAAATTCTGTAAGATCTTTGAATCCCAAACCTCCAGCATCCTTTGAAGTACAAAGTTTATCCCATGATTTCTAATGCATCCCTCGTTTATCACCCGCTGGGCTCCACCAAAATTGTGCCACAACACTAGTTAACTTCTTCATTACCGTTTTCAGGATTCAAAAACAGGACATTACATTGTTTGGCAAAGCTGTAACCACATATTTTATAATTACTTTCTTACCCCCTTTGGTGAAGAACTTAAAAGTCCACCCATTAACTCTGTTACTTAGACGTTCTTGAACGAATCCAAAAACTTGCACCTTGGAATCTCCATGCTCTCCAGGATACTCAAATATGACCCCATACCTTCTAAATTCTGTATGCCTAGAATATCTCGTAGTTCCTGCCTTGTGGTTTCTACAATTTTGTGTCCAAATTGAATCGATGATTTTTTGAAATTTATTTGTTGTCCCGAAACTCCTTCATATTCCTTCAGAATCCTTAGAATTGTCTGACATTCCTCCCGTTGAGCTTTGCAAAAGAAAAGACTATCATATGCAAATAGCAAATGAGAAATTGGAGGACAAGCCCTAGCAACCTTTATACCCGTTAGTTGATTATTTCGCTCTGCCTTTTTAATATTCACGACCAATGTTTGCGTACACATAATAAACAAGTAAGGGGATAGAGGATCCCTTGTCGTAGTCTCCGATGTGGTATTATATGTCCCTTTGGTTGACCATTTAATAAAACCCTATACTGAACCGAGGAAATACATTCTATCATTAAGAAACTACCATTATAGCTAAAAAATTAGGAAATTCTTAACTAAAGTCCTTAGCTAAAATTTATTAGTTAAATAGTTATTAAAGTGAACTTAAGAAACTTTATGGGTTTCTAGGGAAAATGATGCTCTTACGTTTCTAGAGTTACTAGTTATTAATTTTAATTTGTTTACGATTTATTATGTATGATTTTTATTTGTACAAAGCTTTGGCGGTCATGTTGTGGCATATGGTTCAAAGACATTTTGTATGGTTGATAAACAAGTTTCTCAAAATTATTTTGAAAGGTAATAATATGGGTTGAGAAAGCCACATACAAATTTATTGAAAAGATTGAAAATATATTTAATTTAATCAAGTACAAATTAATATTTTTGGAACCGATAACCTGATTAGTATCTAAAATCGAAACTATATCGAGTTCAACCGGTTTTAGACATGTAACTAAATCCGAACCGAGTCCGACTAAATCTGAACCGAATCCGACTTAAACTTTTATAATATCGGAATGGTACTTAAATTCATAAATTCGAAAAAACACACGAAATCTAAATCCAAACTGAAATATAATTGGGACACCAATTACCCAACCCTCAGTTTTTAGTATTGTAAATCCTTTTGTAACCTACTGAACTATAAACTTAAAAACTACTGTACAATATATATATATTTAATGTAATTTTTCGTAAAGAAAACAAAAGTAAAAGAGAGATGGGAGAGAAGGCGTGGGGGCGCATCACACACGAAAGCAGCGCTAAACGACACAATCAACCTGCCCTTTGCCTAAAGAGAGTTTATTCTCACTGTCACTTTCTATTGAGAAGACAATGACGCCGGAAACTTCAGAGGCGGAGCGATGGTGCGTCGTCACCGGCGGCAGAGGATTCGCGGCCAGACACCTCGTCGAAATGCTCGTACGCTACGAGATGTTCCTCGTCCGAATCGCCGATTTAGCCCCGGCGATTCAGCTCGATCCCCAGGAACAGAGCGGAGTCCTCGGCGAGGCAATGAGATCTGGCCGCGTTCAATACGTATCAGCTGATCTCCGCGATAAATCTCAAGTCGTCAAAGGTAATCTTTTCTTAAACTTTGTTTGTTTTGATTCCTGATCGTGGTGGATCGATCATTGGAACAGCTTTTAAGGGAGCGGAGGTGGTGTTCCACATGGCAGCTCCGGATTCGTCTATCAATAATCACCAGCTTCAGTACTCGGTTAATGTTCAAGGTTACTTTTATTAGAAACTCTTGCAACATTTTGTTACTTTTGTCATGTTTAATGCAAATTTTTTAATCTTACAGGGACGAAAAACGTGATTGATGCTTGTGTCAATACTGGAGTGAAAAGGCTTATCTATACGAGCTCTCCTAGCGTCGTCTTTGATGGTGTTCATGGTATTTTGAATGGTAGTGAATCCATGGCTTACCCATCCAAGGTATTACTATTAATGTGACTGGATAGTAATTCTTAATGCTTGTTTTAGGAGCCTGGTTGGTTGGCTTTAATATAATCCTTTCTTCGTTTCAGCACAATGATTCGTATTCAGCAACTAAAGCTGAAGGAGAAGCGTTGATCATGAATGCGAATGGAAGTAATGGACTACTCACGTGCTGCATACGTCCCAGCAGCATTTTTGGTCCCGGTGATAGATTGTTGGTTCCCTCACTTGTTGCTGCTGCTCGCGCTGGAAAATCAAAGGTTGCATTTTTTTTTTTCTTTATCTATCTATCTCGTTGCCCCCTTTTTTTTTTTTTCTCATGTTTACTTTCCTCTTTATCTCTTCACTTGATACTTTTGTTATTCCCACAAAGGCAAACAACAGCCCATAAGATTCCCTTTGAAACTCATGCTCTTGCTATAAATTTAAAGATTTGACACTTTATTCTGTACTGACTCACTGGAAGAACCAGTTTGATTCACACGGGATGGAGAACAAACATACTATAAAAGAAATAACTTTGAATTATTTCAGTTATAAAATGTTTAGTTTGTTTTACAGTGAAAATTGGGTATTGACTTGGCAGAGTTTGTTCATTTGAAGCTTTAAGCTATAAATCTTGAGAGACTGAAATTTCTATGTCTAGACAGCCCTAGGGATGTGAGATTTTCTCTGGAAACTTAAACCAGGTTATGTAGTGCAATAGCCTAACATGAGATGCAAATTGCTGATGAGGAAAGCATTATTCGTATGAGTACTTGAGAAATGACCTATGGGAATAGTTTCCTGATTGCATGGTGTGGTATTCGTTCCTAGTAGAGAAATATGGCTGTGCATAGTAGGATTTTTTTTTCTCTGCCATTGTGTCTTTGGTTTCTGCGAGTCATATGTATTGGATTTTTCTAGAATTGGTGTACTGTTGGATTCATGTTCATTGGACTTTCTTCTTTGACATAAAACTTTGTCTTATGTGACTGCTTTAATGTCCAGTTTATCATAGGTGATGGGAATAATCTCTACGATTTCACTTACGTTGAAAATGTTGCTCATGCCCATGTTTGTGCTGAGCGTGCTCTAGCTTCAGGAGGAGATGTTTCTACAAAAGCCTCAGGCCAGGTATTTGTTTTTCGCTGCAACTCTTTAATTATGTGGTCTCATTAGTTTTCGAGCTCTATATATGTCTAGAATAAGGGTTGTCTTTTGGTAAAAAAACTGAATTAGGAAGGCATTCTTGTGTAGCATTTTGGCATACCTAATGCATCCGGATCAGAAGCTGTTTTCACTCTAATATTATGTGAACTTTAAAAGAGCCCTGCTGTTTTGATTTTTTTTCTCCCTCATTACTGTTGTGTTTAGTTGAGAAACGGGTTTGGTTGTTTACACATTTCTTCAGTGAATATGATTAACATTTTATCTGCCGTATTCGAATTATAGTTAATTTTATGATTTTTTTAATTAGTTAAGGTGTGTAGTCATATAGTTTTTTAATTTATGATGTTGTAGGAAAATCCTAGTTGTGGGCTGACCTGACATGTAATGGATTTACAGGCATATTTCATTACCAACATGGAGCCAATTAAATTTTGGGAATTTATGTCACAGCTTCTTGAAGGACTTGGCTATGAGAGGTACTGTATTTTGCTATTTTATTTGGGTTCGTATCTAGTCAGATCCTTCCTGCACAATGGAGAGGAGAAAGACAAATCCCGGTTTCAATTTTTTAAATGTTTTTACATTAGTTGTTTAGTTGACCTCGACAGTAATTTCCTTTAAAGTTTGCTTTGTGGGTAACTTGTGAAATGAAGAGGATTGAGATAGATGTGATTATCAAAAGGCATTATTTTCAGAAGATAAGCTATTTCAGCAAGAGATAAGAAAACAGTGAGCGTCTTAAGTTTGATCTCGGATATTTGTCTGATATCTGATATAGAGAGAGATATTGCTTGTACAAGAGAATAACAAAACTAAAATTACTGGATATATTCAATGAATTTATGTTTACATTTTTGTGCCTGACATTTTTTTCTGATATTGTTTCATTGTAAACCATCTTCTTTGGGGATATAGTTTTCTGGCATTATTAGAATAAAATTTAGGCCAGTCTTATGTAAAAGGAATACACTGAACCAAACCATATCTTGTACTGCCCTTACGAACTTATTATATCTTGCAGGCCAAGTATAAAAATCCCTGCGTTTGTCATGATGCCGATTGCATATGTGGTTGAATTAATATATAAATTGTTGGGACCATATGGGATGAAAGTACCACAACTAACGCCTTCAAGAGTTAGGCTGCTCTCGTGCAGCAGAACTTTTGATTGCACAAAAGCAAAGGATCGGCTAGGCTATGCTCCTGTTGTGCCACTTCAGGTTATACAATATTTTGATATGCAAGAGAGGTGTATTTGTTTCATCTTTATTCTATTGCTACTGGGTCTGGATATATCATAATATATAATGCATGACTCGATGATCTTGCAGGAAGGTATACGGAGGACTATAGATTCATTCTCTCATCTTACAGCTGGAAGTCAATCCAAAAGAGAGGGCCTATCCAAGGCGTCTAGGATCCTTGGAGGTGGAAAGGGTATGGACATATATATCAATTAGCATGCTCGTGCTCTCATCATATTGTCTCTCACATTATAAGACAACACAGTCTTATATTTTTGAAATGCATCAAATTATTTGATGATCATCTGCACGGCTTTCCTCGTAATGATTTTGTTAAGTTGCTAGAAACCATATTATTGTGAAAAAAGGCTTAGGATGTATTTTCAGATGCCCCGACATTGATTCGTTTATTACACGTTAACGTTACATATTGAGAATGCTGATTGCTGAGATGATCCTGCAGTTGCTGATACACTGCTTTGGAAAGATTTAAAGCAGACGCTCACAGCCGTACTCATTCTTGTTAGTATCTATTATAACTTCGTTGCAACTGGATCTACCATCATCACTGCTCTTTCAAAGGCTCTATTGGTATCATCAGTATTTTTGTTCCTCCATGGCATTCTACCAGAAAAAATGTAAGATCCTTGTTATGCCTACTTTTGATATATATTCTTATTATATGTAAATATGAACTGCCTTGATCCAGTTCTTTGTTAGCCCATCATGTTCATTTTCATTATAATATTTTTCAGTTTGAATATATCGTATCATGTTCATGTCTCAGTAGGACAGAAAGTTTCATGACAAGCATTCTGGAACATCTAAGAAATTGCTGTCTGCTCAGATTATTAACAACTGAATGTATATATATGTATATGCTTTATTTGCAGATTTGGCTATACAATTGAAAAGATTCCTGCATCGAAGTTTCACGTTTCGAAAGACACGTCACATCACCTCTCATTGTCAGTGGTAACCTCATGGAACACAACTGTTAAAGCTCTAAAATCTCTTTGCCAGGGGAATGATTGGAGCTTCTTTCTCAAGGTATTTTTTTTTTCCTTGAACTAGTTAATCTCTGGCAAGTTTTTGGTCTTAGATATCTCGATCCCAACTAAATTTGGTTGAGAAACTTATCCTTGTTAGTAATGTTTCTAATATCGTAGGTTGTCTTCGTTTTGTTAATAATGAGTTTCGCTGGAGCCGTATCTCTTCACAGCATATTTGTTATAGGTACTCATCTAAGTCTAGTTCTTTCTACTACATGCCAGCATTAATGGTTTTATGAAAAATTAATGTTCTTTCAACAATATCTAGTGTTGTTGTTTTTTGTGTTCGACAGGACTTCCCATTGCCTTCATTGCTTTTCTCGTGTACGAAAAGAAAGAGCAAGAGATCGACTCTGTAATGTTGGGTTTTAAATCATTCGCATGCAAGCGGAAAAACGAGGTGTCTGAGAAACTGTTTGGAAGCAAGAAATATGACTAAGAATCTTTTTTTTTTCCTGTGCCAAGAATTTTTGTACTATTCTTTTTTGTCCAACAACCTTTAACTCCGGTTTGAAAATTTATTTCATGTATTTGTCGCTCCCACTCTCTTTTACCCATTACTAATCTCGTTATGGGTTATTTCATTGGTATGCTCTGAATGTCGGCAAAAAAAAATCGCGTTATTATCATTTTATCAAGTCGATTTCTGGGGTCTCATAGAAGTTTGATGTTTAATTCATCAATAGAATAAAATGTTCCCAAAATTCAAGGTGCGCAGATTCAGGTTTCACTTGCCTGCAAATCTTAGACTACATCAACAGACATCATCAGGTATAAGTTTCTTGATGATGTGAAGATCTATAGTAGACCCATTGTGTTTCACAATAACCAGATGCTTGCTTGCTTCTTCTGTCTCCACCACAGGAGGACTTGCCTGATCATGAAATAGAGGTTGCGATTCTCAAGGCAAGCAGACCGTCTCATAACAGTATATTGCAACAAAGAGGCATCAGACGATGGATACATGATTTTCCCAAGAATAGAGTTACTAGGAAGCAGTAAATGAATGTTTCGAAATGCTTAAGCGTGTCAATGGAGAGCTTGAGCAAGAAATGCTTGTTGAATACAAATATTCTATTACATTTTGCCTCATGAAATCAAAGACTTAAAATCATGATAGACACTGAATCTAACAGAACTACAAAATATAAGCATTTCCAGAAGAAAGGAATGTATATATAGAGTAAAACTGTAAAAGCATAGAGAATCAACAAAACATCAGATAAAGCCCCACAAAAAGATAACAGTAAGAGAGGTCTGGTTGATCCTCTAATGCTACAAAAAGAGTATTTTTCTTAACAAAACCTAAAACATTTTAGCATAAGCCTTTCCTTCTTGCCTTCATCTCTTTTTTTTTCTTTGTACTTCATTTTCAGATACTCTCTCCCTGACTTCCCATGTACAGAACAGATACAACAAAATGAATAGCGTGGTCGTTTTTTTTCTTTTTTTGCTTTTCCTTTCCGGTTGTGTTCCTATATAAGCAGATGGTCAGTATATGATGACTCTAAGGAGACCAGCCTGAGGCTCGGAGAAGTCAAGGCCTTCTTCTTCGAGAAGGTAGCGCTGTACAGCAACAGGGAGCCTAGCCAGCGTGCGGGAGCCCCTCGTGTGGTGACCAGTCCCTACGCATATGTAAACCTGAAGCCTCTCTTGTGTTGCTCGAGCTGTGCTCCTCAACACGCTCAGCTCGTGCTTCAACACCTGAAGTGCTTCGCTAACATGTAGCCCGTGCAAGTCTATCATTCTTTCGCTGCCTCTACTGTTGTTCCCTTGACCCACCGGGTTCCTGTGTATTGCTCATAAGGCAGGGTTAGAACAGTCAGAGAGAGAGAGAAACAATAACAGTTTTGTTATTCGTTAAAGGGTAAAAAGCAGAGAGACTCTTCTGTTTTGAGATTAAAGAAGTCAAAACCTCTGACGATAAATGGCTTCTTGAGCTTTGCCATGAGCAGCCTTCATCTGCATGTTATGCATCTGTCCCTTGGCGCTTAGATCTTTAGCTAAGGCCTTATTGCCTACAAGGTATGCTTGCCGTGCCTAGGCTCAACCACAAAGCAACATACAGAACCGTATTTAATTATTCAACCCGGTGAGAAAGAGCTGAAACTATCATCTAAAACTTGCAGATAAAGACACTTTTATTCACTACTGAAAAAGTATGAGCAAAAGAGAGAGAGAGAGATCAAATAGAACTTCCAGCTACACAACAGAAAGTGAATACAGGAAAACTATAGGTCAAATAAATGAGAAAAAAATGCCATTCCAAAGTATTTATACCTGTTCGAAGTATACATTCCGAAGACGAGCATAGTCACGTGCTTCCCCGCGCAAGTCAGAATACAGATTCCCTGCAATTTACATCCAATCAGATAACAACGTATGTAGTATATATAGGGTGGTAAAGTTTTGTTGAAAAGGGGGGAAAAATACCAACTGCGTCCCCGGTCTCCAGCCAGGCGACAGGAGCAGCTCGATTTGAGGACAGCTTATCAGAATATATACTCCTCCCAGGCCCACGCCCACTCCCAGCATGATAATTTCTGCTTGAGCCGCCAATAGATGAGTCTCCTGAACCGTTTCCTTCATATTTCCACAGGCCAGTATCTTGGGATGCTAACTTCTTGACTGCAGAAACATAATCTGGCTTGAAGAAAAACATATTATCCTTTCCAGCAGATTGGTAATGATGATTCCCTGTTTGTTGCATATCATCAAACTGTGCAGGGCTAGTTGATGAGATGCTAAGGGCAGGAAAATCCATGGGCGTTAGATTAGGAGCCGGAGCAGGAGCAGGAGCAGGAATCTTAGGCCTCATGTTCTGATTCAACCCATTATCCACTTGTAGCTGCAGTAAAAACATGCAAGTTAAATAACCAAATCACTCGAATGATTATACACAATAGCAAAAAACAAAAGGACATCGACATTCAATAACTTAAAAATTCAATTGCATCTACATTGAACCATCACAACGCAGGTAACAATCAAAAAGAAAGCGAAGGAGAATACCTCAAGCTGAGTAAGCATCTCAACGGTCAACTGCAAATCACACCCATTAGCAAAATAAACTTCTGCAAGACTCTCAGCAGCAAACCCAGGGAACTGAGAAGCGAGAAACTCCACAGGGTTCACCTCCATTTCCCCTATACTTGGATTCTCGGAAACCATGAATCGACCAAAAGGGTTTCTTCTCTCCCTGTCATCATTACCACCAAGAAGCTGCTTCTCAGCACTCATAATCTGCTTATCCCAAGGCTTTGGACTGAAACTCTGATCTTCCCCGAACGAGGAGATGGGATATCTACTCTTGTCCGACAAGTTATGCCCATGTGGTTGGTCAGAAAACACAAACCCTCCTCCTCCTCCACCTCCACTAGGAGAAGGAAAGTTATCAGCGTCATACAAGGACAAGCCAGCTAGTGACAAACTCCCAGAAGCACCATAAGAAGTGTCATCTTGAGTAGTCATAAGCTTGAAATCTGGAGTGATATCATCAGGAAGCTGGTGACTCCAGAACTGGCGCGCTTCTTCATCTGAATGACGCGATGCAGATGACTCCGACCGGTCCAGAACAGAGCTGGAGGAAGCTAAAAGTCTTGGTGTCGTAGCATCCAAGTTGCTTGTAGTAGTAGGTCCAGCGGAGGATGAAGGAGAGCGTAGAGTAAACGGAACAAACTCAGCAGCATGAGGGTTTAAAGTTGTTGGCTTTAGCTTTGGATCACTTGACGGGGTCGTTGCTTTCTTGCTTAAGTTCATATCGAAATTTAAAATGAGACACAACGATTAACTGCTTTGTGTTTTTTTACCTGCAAAAGAATAACCTTTTATCAATCACTCAAATGTTACCCAAGAAAAGAAACAAAAAACATAAATCAAATATTTACAAGGAAAGAAAAAGATAAACACTTTCAGTTCATATAAGTCAAAGGCATTGCAGCTTTTAATTTACGAATTATGCAATAAATAAATAAATCTCAAGTGTTTCGTAGGAGACAAACGCAATTAATTAGCTTCAAATCTGAGACTCAACTACAATAACTGAATCGTTAGTGAAATTAAAAACCAAGAAAGTGGAAGAAAGTCGCGAATCAAGATGAGAAAATAAATCGGAAACCTTTGAGGAAGAGAAAGAGTGGATCCATGGAAGAGAGGAAAACACACGAGATTCAGGAGTAAAAGGCTGCGGAAAACGAGAGAGATAACTTTTTCCAAGGGGGAGTTTTGTGGCTTTTAAAAAGTAATACCTAGGGATTCGAGCTTTGGGTAAGCGTCGTCGTCGTCTTCTTCTCTAATCTCTAATACCCTCTCTCTCTTTCGTTCGCGTGTGTTTGGCTCAGGATGTAACACCTACGACCACCACAAAGATTATCGTATCTAAGACACACCCCAACCTTGTGCCCCTCTCTCGATTTTGACCTTTCCTTTTTTTTTTTCCCCCTTCTAATCTTTGTTTTAATCTATACTATTAAAACAAATATTTAACACTATGTAATTATTTTTTTGAACAACAAGATTAGAAGGCTGCCAAAAAAAAAAAGAAGGAACAACAAGATTAGAAGGAAAAAAAAAGATTGAGTGTTTTAATTGTATAGATTTTTTTTTTAAATGAGAAACAACGATACCTGATTTTTCCCCTTCTAATCTTGGTTTAATCTTACTATATAAAATCTAGCATTATTTTTATTCTACACAAATATTCTTAAAACAAAAAAAATAAATGTTTAAATACAACTCTATTTATTAACAAAACTAATAAACATCCGCCCCAAATAATAACAATATTTTATTTTCCCTCATTTAAAAGAAATATGAACTTAGAAAACTACATTTCAAAATATGTAACAAATGTATCCGCCATATTTTAACATAAGCGTTCCTACTAAATAATTTAGACTATTTTCAAGTTTTGGTCACAAAAATAGATCACGAGAAGAAAAATGACCAAAATGTTTCATTTAATAAGTAAAATGATACTAATACCATAGATATAAAAAATAATTAAAAAAATATTTTTTTTTATAGTTTTAGATTATATGTTTTCAATTTCGAACTTTTTTATAAAAAATAATTTTTTTTTGAATTTTTTTTTCGAGTTTTTTTTTTCAAATTTTCTTTTTGTAATTCGAACATACTTTTTGAAACTATTTTTAAAATTTTTATTTTCAAATTTTTAATATTTATTTTTTATTTTATAAAATTTTAAATCTCAATCTCAAATCTCCACCCCGTAACTCTAAATCATATGGTTTGGATTAGTTAACCCTATGGGTATAAATGTATATTTATTTTTTTAATGAAATATTTTGGTCATTTTTCTTTTTATAATCTATTTTTATAACCAAAATTTTTTTAGTGCTATCTTATGGTATTTCTCGATAATTTATCATACATAACAAATAATATTTACAAAAGTTATTGTATCTTACTACTTTTAGCATAAACAATTTCTCTAATATTTTGATAAAACTGTATCTCATATAAATGCACATAACACAATCATGGACAGATTTACACGTAGTGCTCTGAGTGTTTTTTGCTATTCTTATATATTAATTTTATACTTTAAGTTTGGTTATCCGAAACGGGTGGTTGCTTATACACAGTTTATAATTATTGTTGTAAAATAAATATCCCATGTAAGTAAAAATTGTTTTTAAATGGAATCTATAAAAATTTCTTTGGATTTTGGTCTAAACAAGTTTGGAATATAATCAAGATCGATCAAAAATGGTATGGGTTTAAATAAAACGGATATGTCTATTTTAGATTTCACAATGCAAAATATCCCGCACTTTTAAAACGCCAATTAAAATCAAATATTTCATTAGTTTCCATCTTCGATCTTCATCACACTTTATTAATTATTATTAAATATGTACTATTTCAACCGTGTTTTAAATGTTGACAATATTTTTTACCAAAATTAATTTAATGAAATTAACTTATTATATTTTTATACCAATTTCATTTTTTGTCTAAAACCGTCATCTGTATTTAATCTGAAATGCATGATTTTAAAAATATAGTATATTCAATTTGTTTGATTTTATAATTTATTATAATAAAAAAATTTCTTGCTAAATGATTTTCATACTTTGCCTATGTGTACTTTCTACAAAATGTTTCTTTAAAAATGTGACAAGGCATAGTATAATTTTTTTTTTGTCAGCAACATAAACAAACGCATGTGACAAGGCATACTATAAATGATAATATGATATATGACATAAACAATTACATTTAAATATTTAATGTTAATTTATATTTATGGTAAAAAATTTAAACTGTATTAATAACTCATATATCATTCATTAAAATAAATCTATTTAAATATGGCAATACTTTATACTTTACAAATTCGAAAATTATTTAGTTCTATTTTTTATGATTATAAAATTTTTACTACTATTTTTTAAAAAATTTCTATAATTTTTGTTTTAAAAATTATAATTTTTAATCATAATATCATTAGTTTCCTTTATATATCTACAAATTTTAGAAATACTGTTTAGTTTTACTTTTGAATAATTTTAATATCAAAAATATTTTTCTTAATTTTCTGCAAGTTGATTTAATATATTTTAGCAAAAATAAACAGATAAAAATCTATCTAAAATTATAATTTTACATATATAGATAGATATTCTTAAATATAATTTAAAATAAACAAAATTATTCATTTTATTTTAATTTTATGTTTATAGCTTAATCAAAACTTATATTAAAATATTGGTAAGAAAATAAGAAAATCTAAAATATTAATAATTTTTGAAAATATAATTTTTTTTTATTACTGAATATGGTGTACAAAAACACCTAGTTTACAAAATAATGGTTAAGAATAATATCTTTTATGTATTTCATAATATCTTTAACCTATTTCATAACGTAAATATGATAGAATTTTATCTTTTACCATGGCAGATAAAGTTATAATCTGAGCATTATTAACAAACTTCTACACGAAGATTGTGTGTTCTCTCTATCATTGTTAACAAAATTCTAACTACAGTTCCGGGTTTTATCGGACTATCCGCCCCTTCCGGGTTACTTTCCGAGTACTTCTGTTTATCAAAACATGAACTTTCTTTTTTGGAAGAAGAGAAACGTGACCTCTGTGGAACCACTTATTGAGACTTTTTCGTGGATCTTATGGTACATTTGGAAGGCTCGCAATGATAAATTTTTCAATGGTAAAGATATCTCCCCTCTGGTTACCCTCCAACTAGCTTCCCTTGAATCTGAATGTTGGAGGAAAGCGAATTTACTTGAGGAGGGAGAAGAAGAGGATCAACATCCTGTTCTGTCGCTGGTTTCGAATCTTCCTGTGGACCCCTAACGTCCGATCTGCCAAATTGATGCATCATGGATCGATAATAGCACGGTTAGTGGCTTAGGGTGGTTCTACAAGGATCAAATGAGAGTCAAAAGATTTGGACTACAAGGTTGCAGGAAAAGCCTATCAGCTCTCCATGCAGAGATGGAAGGACTCATATGGGTGATGTCATGTTTACGAGAGTTACAGTACATCGTGATTCATATCGAGACAGACTGTTCCGATCTGGTGGACATGATTGCTAACCCTACTGACTGGCCGGCTTTTGCCTCCGAGTTAGTTTCCTTCCGACTTCTACGAGCCGGTTTCTTGGAGTTCAGTATCTGCCGTATACCGAGGACAAGAAATTCTCGTGCAGATTCTCTCGCCAAGGAGGCAAGATGTAGCGGTGTTCTCTTTTCCCATATAGATCAGACTCAGTCGGACAGAACGTCTCTTCCGAACGACTCAAACCCGACTACCACTTGATCTTAAAAGATGGACGTCGACAAAAAAAAACTACAGTTTCTTGTTCCGGTGTGTTTCCGGTGGAACAGCCGGCAGAGTTTCGTCGATGACTTCCTGACTAGTGAAGATTGGTGGGTACTTCAATCGTGGGAGTGTGTCCCTACCACGCTATCCGTTCAAAACGTGGAGATGTGTTTGAGTCGGCCGCCGCTTTTCTCAGTTTTTTTTTGGATGTGCCTACATAAGAACCGTAATCCAAACCCGACCTGAAAGAAGGGCGTCGGATCCGTTACCGATCCTTTAAAAAACCTGATCAAGTTTCATCTCACGATACTTTGGAGTTTGGACCCTGGGTTTGGTTCAGTTTAAACCGATAATCGAACTGCAACCCGAAGTAAACCAAACATATACACACATATACATAATTGTGTATACATAACACACGTGTTACAAGTTTCGAGTTGACCAAATATGCAAAAAATCTTAATTTTGGAAACTCTCATCATCAAATCACGAACAAATCAAGATTTTGTGTAAATATGACATGAAAAAACAAAGTAAAATGATGAAAATTGGTTAAGAAGAGAATAGCCGTAGTTTGTGGTTACATAAGTAAAAACCCTAATGTAGAAGAACGTAGATGACTTAAAAAACTACTTTTATTTTTTTTTTAATAAAAATGAAAGACCCTACTAAACAGGAGTCGGACCCGTACTGGGTCAAGAAATAAGACGAGCCTAAACCAATACACCAACTTATCCTTATGATCTATACTATTAAAACATAAGGTCTTTTTTTAGGTGTTTTTCTGTTTCAATAATATTTACAGATCTTTGCCACTGATTAATTTTAAACTATGCATTTTAATTATTTTTATTATTCACGAAATCCTTTTATTCCAACAAACAATATATTTCCGTTTTTCTCTATCCCTTTCAACTAAATAATTTTTGACATAATTAAAATTTTTTGTGATCTGGAACAAGAGATTATCGCAGATTTGCGGATTTCAAGTTAAGCGTTTTGTAAGAGGTGATTACGAAGGTGATTTGTCTTAGGGTTCGGAGAAGTGGATGAAGGTTTTGCGACTTGATTTTCATCTTGCTAGAAAACCCTTTAGTGGCTTCTCTAATGGTGGTTCTGAATTCAAGATGGAGACGTTGATCCCTGCTGCACTAACAAGTTTCAAGTTCACAAAAAAAATCAAAAGAGAGGGAAGATTAAGCACTGACTGATTAACATAAATATATTTGTCTTTTTATTTATCCGAGAACTCCTTTGTGGTTTTGTTGACATTTGGTCGGTGTTGGTGATTTGTAGGGTCTGGGTTTGAAGAATCTTGGGAATACATATTTTCTGAATTCTGTATCGCAATTTTAGACATACACTGAGTGCTTAGATGCTTACTTTCTAGATGTTGGCAATGTGAAACGCTGTATGTTGCATTTATAAGCTGGTTTGATTAATTGCTTGGCTTGGTGGGTCTTTTATTCAGTGTCTAATTGGATGTTCTCATGAAAACGTTTGTGTAGTCCATGTGACTGGGTTTTGTGCTTTATGTGCAATTCAGAGGCATGTTAGGACGGCCCTTCAAGCTCCTGGCAGAATAGCAGCACCAAGTCTCAAACTTAGGAGGTACACTTTTGTAATATTTTGTAAAATAAATACGTAAGATAATCATATCTTTCAGGAAAGAGATGCTCTTCACGGCGATACTATAAATTGTACATCTATGCGTTATGTACGTCAGTACTGTTCTCATCCAGAGCTCATAGATTTCACCTTAGGCAAGAGATCTCTGTCCTTGCAGGATCTTCTTTGAGGAATGAGAGGTGTCATTGTCAAAAATGCCGAAATGATGAAAACAATGTAAGTTATCTTTTTTTTTTAAATGTTCTAAAGGAATTTATATAATTTCATAAATAGGGGACTGATTCATTGTCATTGATTTTTTCTTGATTAATTACTACTCTGATAGATAACAGAGCTAAAGATGTTACAAGTATTTCCAACGGATCTTTGCTTGAGACTCTTAAAGTTTTTGAATTCCAAAATTCACTTAGAAGTTTAGGTGGAGAAGTAGTGGCTTTTGACCAAAATCCTTGGTCTAATGGTTGCAGGATTTTCACAAAAATTCCAGTGGATGTCGATCATATGCTTTAATTGGAGGATAACAATCAATAAACACCTCAGCTTTTGTCTATCATTTTCATAAGATTTTTTTGTTTCACTCATATATTTGTGTACCTCTCAGCTTTCCTGATGTTAAAGAGCAGGAAACTTCAGCAGTTGATTACACAGCAGGGGACATGATCTTTTTCTACTGTGATTCCCCATGCCTCCAAGGCTCTATCTGCAGTAGAAGAGAGTCATGGGACATGAAATGCTATGAAAAGAGGATGACGAAGAAGATGAGCATGATGAAGAACATTTTCACTAACCTGGGGTAGAACTAAATTATAAACATCATAGAGATTTACCTCTATTAACTGAGTCGTGGAAAGTCTGTAAACATGAACATGTTTGGTTTGACCAATTGGATGACATTTGTCCATGGCTTGCAAGGCCATTCGAGAGTTTTGAATCAGGAACCCAACAGGAAAAAATAATTTATTAATAAAATTTTCTAAATAACAAAGTTTCCTAAAACTACTCAACGAAATCAGTTACGATATACAACCTCCGCATCCGGTTTACAATATCCCGAACGGGTCCTATTTTCTAAATTAGAAAAACTAAAATCACATCGAATACTAAATGGGTATCCAGATATCTAAAATATAATAAAATATTAATATATATATATATATATAATTTAATTTATAAATAAAAATATCTAAAGCCTCGAATTACATGAATTAACTGATTTTTCAGGTTTTTAGGTTTAATTTGGGATTTTTAGATTTCTGTCAGATTTTTGGGTTTAAACCTAAATTAACCCCAAACTTTTTTTTAATTTGGTTCACTTCGGGGTTTATCGATGGTAAAACCCCGACTCAAACCCAACATTACCTGAACTGATCTGATCCGAAAAATGTGGTTCATAAACGGGTCCGAAACACCTAACCCCTATAACTTAAAAACCGAATAACCTGAACCGACACAAATCTAAAACTCGAATGACCATTATTATAAGACGTCAAAATTAATTTGATCTCAGTTATAGATGTCAAAACTGAAATAGTAAAATTCAAACCAAAAAATTAATAACTTTCAAATTGAAAAATTTAACCAAATAGTTATCCCGCGCTTTCAAAGCGCGGATCAAAATCTAGTATTTCTTTAAAACTAAATGTATATATAAAAAAGAACATAAAAGCCCTAAAACTTTTTTGTATTTTACTTCGGTATAATCCGACCCGAACCAAAAATACCCTAAAAGCCAATGATATATGATTACTTGCAAGTTTTAGGATGCAATACAAAATATATCTGAACCAAAGTGTTATTATTCGAATCAGATTCGTACAAAAAAAAATTTAGTGGGACATAGGAGCGTAAACCTGAAAACCCGAAAACCGAAAAATCTCATCCGAACCCCGGACGAGTGTCGGAACGCCCAGATCAAGCTGTGCATTTTGGACCTCGTGTTGCTTTCACTTTTTTGCCCTGTTGGGCCTGTTGTCTTTAGTTTCTTGGGTTTATATGCTCGTTTTGTATGACAAAAAAAAAAATATCTTTTACCATAGGTAACGCTTTCTTATCTCGACGAGACACATCTTTTCAAACATTGACCAAAACAAGACCTTTCGGCGCAGTTTCGTCTGTCCCTTCCTTTGCTAAACATTTTCCTTGCTTTGACCTCTTTTCTTAAAAAAGAAAAAGAAAGAAAAATCAAATTAATTGGTTATTTGTATTTACGCAAATACGCATCGAGATATGAGTGTGTGTAATACAAATACTATCCAAAAGGAGAGAGAGAGGAACGTTAAAGCAAGGAAAGAAGAACAAGAGGAGAAGCACAAGTACTACTCTCTCTGCTCTCTTCTCAGATTTTGTTTCCTTCTCCTCAGCTCTTTGTTTTGTTTTCTTCAGCTTCTTAATTTTGATATTTGCCTTTTCTGCAAGCTTTGTTTCTTTGTTTTTTTATTAACTCAGATCTTGTCCTGTCGTGTTTGGAGCGTCTTTCAGGATTAGGGGTTTGTAGATCAGTCAGTTGCTGCTTAATTTGATGGAATCTTAGCTTCTGTTATTGAGATTGACCATTTATCTAACTTCTTACAACTTTTCCTGAAGAAATCGGCTAGGTTCTGTAGATTCCTAGTTATATTGATCTTTTTTTGGGATCTGTAATTCAATAAATTGTTTGTTTATGAGTGAAACTTTGTTGTATTTTGGAATGGTGATCAAAAAGGGATTCATAAGCATTTTCATTTAGTAGGTAGGCGCTGCTGCCCTGCTACGAGAGACAACTAATCAAGAAGCTGAAGTCTAATTATTCTTTTAGCTAGTGGGATTATAAAAAAAAAAAGAGAATATATATAGATCATGGGCTTACTCTGCAGTAGAAGTCGACATCATACAGAAGATACCGACGAGAATGCACAGGTTCCATTCCCATATATATATATATATATGCATAAGATTAGAGAGCATTACTTAGTCAAATCTTGAAACCTTTGTTTTCTTATAAATATCTTCAGGCTGCTGAAATCGAAAGACGGATAGAGCAAGAAGCAAAGGCTGAAAAACATATTCGGAAGCTTCTCCTACTTGGTATGTGGTCCTTGATTCATTGTATTCTTCTTATGCATGTCAATCAATCAGAGACAAACTATTCTGTTTTTTATTAGTCAATTAGCCTTTGTATTAATGTCCTTATAACTGACTGATCTTTTTGTAAAGGTGCTGGAGAATCAGGAAAGTCTACTATTTTTAAGCAGGCAAGTAGTGACAAAAGGAAAATTGTTTCTAGTGTAGTACTTACCTCAACTATTTACAAGTTTTGGGTGCTAACTTTGCAGATAAAACTTCTCTTCCAAACTGGATTCGATGAAGGAGAACTGAAGAGCTATGTTCCGGTCATCCATGCCAATGTCTATCAGACTATTAAAGTATGTACAAAAATATACTTGAAGAGACCTCTCTATAAGAGGACAAATGTTACTGTAGCTTATTATTCTCTGGTATCGTGGTTGAACAGTTATTGCATGACGGAACGAAGGAGTTTGCTCAGAATGAAACTGATCCTGCAAAATATACGTTATCCTCTGAAAATATGGTATGCTGAGCTGTTTTTTTGGTTAGATTTAGATTTTCCAATAAAATATATGCCAAGTCACCTTATTATTATCAGACCATTGGGGAGAAACTATCTGAAATTGGAGCTAGGTTAGACTATCCGCGTCTTACCAAGGACCTCGCCGAGGGAATAGAAACACTATGGAATGATCCTGCTATCCAGGTGTGTGTTTGCGTGCACGTTTTCTTCACCTCCTTTGCAAGCCAAGTTTGTGATGTTGTTTTGATTTTTTTGTAGGAAACATGTTCTCGTGGTAATGAGCTTCAAGTTCCCGATTGTACTAAATATCTGATGGAGAACTTGAAGAGACTTTCAGATGTCAACTATATTCCAACCAAGGTATCTTAGTTATTCAATTTTGTGTTGATTAAAAAATATTTGAAGCAAATGATTTAACCGTAATTAGGATTGGATCAAGTTATTAACAAATAGTAGCTTTTTTGGTATGTTGGTGTTTCAGGAGGATGTTCTGTATGCGAGAGTTCGCACAACTGGTGTCGTGGAGATACAGTTCAGGTGCCAACTACTTAGTATTAACTCTTGTTTGCATGTTTGATTTGGCGTTTCTATGCTGCTGTTCATGTGTTGCTGCTTAAAATTGATGATAAATTTTCTGATAAGACCTAAGTTTTAACTCTGGGTTTGATTAGCCTAGGCGGTTTGTAGCTTCTTCTTCTTTGGTAAACTGAATAAAAGGTGTTTACCACGGGACTAAACCTTGATTTACGATGCAGCCCCGTGGGAGAAAATAAGAAAAGTGGCGAAGTGTACCGATTGTTTGACGTGGGTGGACAGAGAAATGAGAGAAGGAAATGGATTCATCTGTTTGAAGGTGTTACTGCTGTGATATTCTGTGCTGCTATCAGCGAGTTAAGCTCCATTTCATTATTTAATTTTTTTTTTTTGTATATTTGTTGCTGCCCAACTCACAACAGAGTTTTTTTTGGTCATCATAGGTACGACCAAACACTATTTGAGGACGAGCAGAAAAACAGGATGATGGAGACCAAAGAACTGTTCGACTGGGTCTTGAAACAGCCCTGTTTCGAGGTTTCTTTTGACCCTTTATTTAATCTTATTATCGGTTTAAATTTTTTGAAAGAGTACTTGTAGCCAATGCTTTTGTTCTCTTATGCAGAAAACATCCATCATGCTTTTCCTCAACAAGTTTGACATATTTGAGAAGAAGGTTCTTGATGTAAGTAAGAGCTGAAGAATATATTCTCATTTGTGCAAGCAGGACTTTTGGTTTTAACAAATGCTTTTTTATAGGTTCCGTTGAATGTTTGCGAGTGGTTCAGAGATTACCAACCAGTTTCGAGTGGGAAACAAGAGATTGAGCATGCATACGAGTAAGGCTTGTTTTCATTTTAGTCAAGTTAATACTCTGTAATCTCTCTGACCTTGTGATTTTCGACACAATGAAAGGTTTGTGAAGAAGAAATTTGAGGAATTATATTACCAGAACACTGCGCCGGATCGCGTGGACAGGGTGTTTAAGATCTACAGGACGACGGCTTTGGATCAGAAGCTTGTGAAGAAAACGTTCAAGCTTGTAGATGAGACTCTAAGAAGGAGAAACCTATTGGAGGCTGGTCTTTTATGATTTACTTATTTTGTTACTCCAGTAAATTACCTATTTTGTGTTTTAAAAAAACATTTATTTTTAAGAAACTGAATGACCCTAATTGTTCTGTCTGGATTCTGGAGAAGTACATGTGGTTCAAAATTCGATGTGTTTTTTATTCTTATTATTACTCCCTCCGTTACATTTTAAATATTGCTGTGGGTTCGTGCACACAGATTAAAGAAACAATTAATTTTGTATATTTCCTATACAAAAATACAATTAACCTACATAACTATTCATATTTCAACCAATAAAAAAATAAATTGCTAAATAAAATTAATAAATTTTGCATTGAAAGTTGAAAACGACATTTATTTTGTAAAGAAAAAATTTTTCTGCAACGACACTTAATATAAAACAGATGGAGTATTATTGTTTTGTCAATCAACTGTTTTATATACATTCGGTCAAACTGATCATATCCAAGTACATCCAACCCACAGCCACATATGATTGTGTTCTTTGGTTAGGAACATTTTGTGCAATGCGATCAGCCTCTATTGGTTGTTTTCACGTCTATTAGCACCCTCCACCATTCAGTTCCTGCCAAAACTTTCATAATCTCCAAACTCTGAAATTTAAACAGAGGCCATGTCTTTGGTCTTGTCACCAATCCAACCACACACACATCATTAATAGCAAAGATCACCTTGTTAATCCTGTGACTTTCCATACCATTAACCGCCCACAAGAAAGCTTCAAACCTCCCTTCCTGTCTCGATTCAATGTTAGACATAGCTCTTCAGCTCTGCATAAAACTTGCCATGAACCAAAATTCTGCTTCTTCCTTCGCTCTGGCCAATATATTTCCATGGAACTGCTATTTTTTCCTTCAAAGCACACTCCATTTCTGTTTTTCCATAAAAACCCATATAAACCAAGGATAGACTCTTTTGATTTCAGTGGGAATATTGAGCATGCCTTTCATTCCCATTAGAAAAATCAGTGTTCGAATATTGGGAGTCATTAAACCCAAACAGATCAGAAGATGGGATGTTTGCCCCAACGCCCACAGTTGCCGGGCAACTGAGCATGTGAACAGTATATGATTAACCGATTCTTCTCTGTTACCACATCTCTGACAAACAGTATCCAGTTTCACCCCTCGTTTCTTGAGTAGTTCTGTTGCCGGAATGACATTGTTCAAAGCTCTCCAAATAAATGATCTAACACTTAGCATTTGTCTTTACTTTTCATATTCTTATTCGAATTTGACTAAACAATTCAATCTCTTGTATGAAAGCTTATTCCAACAAGCAATACGAATAAATCTTTAGATATCCATTTGCGTGATTCTAACTCATAATTTTTTTTTTTTTTGTTCAAATCTAACTCATAAATTTTAGTTTGCTAAATTTACTTAAGTTTATTTGTGTGTGTTTAAGGTCCCACACTAGAGAGAGCGAAATAAAAAAAAATTGAATAGTAATTGAGAGAGAGAGAGAGAGAGAGAGGAAAAATAGAGCGAACATAAATTTTTGTTTTAACTTAAAATTCATTCTTTTTTTTTATTTTCTTAATGTAAAAGTACAAAAACAAAGAATATTTAAATCAAACATAAAGATAATCATAAACTAAATAAAAAAAGTTCAAATAATAATGAGTTATTAGATGTGTTATGGGGTTGTAATTTTGTATCTAGTTTACTAAACCTTAAAATGGATTAAAAATATTAAAATGGATTTTAGTTTCACAAATTCTTTCTTAATTAGGGCTATTCCGCTAATTTCTATTAGATTTTTTTTAACAACATTTTCTCTTAGATTTATGATTACTTTTACCATATATACTATCACACATTTGAAATGGGTTGCAATCTGAACATTAATAATTACTATATTTAAAATAGGATGCACTCATCAATTATTTATGACTGTATAAAAACTGTAAAGCTACAAAAAGAGTTGTGTTATATGTGTTGCATTATCATATTAATTAATATGTTTTAATATGTATTTTTTTGTGCTGCATGTATTTGATCAAACTAAATCTAGATTAAAATAGCTATTTTAAATAAAAAATAAAAAATTTCCTCCAAATACAGTAGAAACTCTATAAATTAATACTCGATAACTTAATAAATACTATAATTAATAAAAAAATCAGTCCCGAGTAGGGCCGGTTGAAAATATGACATAAATCGATAAAGTAATAAGATAATAATATTTTAGAAAATCTTATGTAAATATATGGTCCCGTTGAAATCATCGATTAGTAATTTTTGTATATATACATTTTATATAAGTACAAAAAACAATTGTATTATTTTCTTTATTTCACAATAGAATTATCCCTATATTTTCTTAACATTTCAATATTTTTTTGCTTATATTTAGGAAAATTGTATCTAAACCACACTTAAATTTTATAAACAATATTTATATACACCAGATAATACAATAAAAAAACTTGAAAGTCAAATTTAAATTTTTAATTAGTGCATATACGGTAAATAAATTATTTTGTGTCATAAAATAAGATATTTTAAAATAAAAAAAATCCAGAAAAAAGGAAACTTTTTGTAAATTAATAATTCTATAAATTAATAAAATATCATAGTCCCAACATTATTAATTTACATAATTTTTACTATAGTATCTACGAAGTATTTAAACTAATAACTAAAATTTTAAAATACATTTATTCAATCGAGATCTCTTATCACAGATTTGATGATCCTAGGATAAAATTTCTCCAAATAGCATTTATAAAGTCATAAAAATAAGAGGACATTTCAAGAAGTACCCAGAGAAATAAAAAATGGGAAGGAAGAAAATAGAATTGAAGACAATAGAATGCCCAAAAGAGAAAAGTAGCAAATATTCAAAACGTAAAAAGGAACTTTTAAAAAAGGCTGAGGAAATGGCGATATTATGCGATAGTGATATAATTCTCCTCGTCTTTTCTCCCACCTCCAAGCCAAACCTTTTCTATCCTCATTCTAGGTTATTTTGATCTTTTAATCTACTTTGTTTCGAAAACTATAAAATGTTTGAACATAATATATATATTGGATTGAACATACAACGACATATATCATGTTGGAGGGTTTAATCAAGATTTTAATTCAATGTAGGTGTTAGGTCTCGCTTTTGTAGATTTTCATTTTACAAACAAAAGCTTTCTATTACTTTTTTTTTAAAAAACTAGTCTATTACTTTTTTACCAAAAAAGGAAGAAGTTATTCTATTACTCTAATTTGATACGGATCCGTTAAATTTCTAGGCTTTGATCAAATAAATACTTAATTTTCTATAAGTGTAGTTTTAGATTAGTGTTTTTCTGGATGAAAATTCAGTTATCAGATACAAAATGTGAAACTTTTTTTATATATCATACGGTTTTATGATGGATTAGTTGGAATCGAGGTTGGATTGGTTTAAGATTGGACACCCTAGTTATATTCCAACTAAGAAATTTTAAAAATAAAATAATGAACTTCATAGTAATTTATAAAAAAAATTCAGCTATGAATTTTTCAGTTTAAGAAAACGCACGAAAACATTTTAATTTATGAACTTATTAAACTATTTAATATATTTCTATCCTTTTCAAATAAATTTAGGAATACCCAATGGTTCAGCTTTTTCTTGCGTCTTTTTCATTTTTATTTTATTTTAAACTGGTTATAATTTGAAAATGGACATGGTAATTCACCCCAGTTATAAGAAATATAAAAAAGTCATTTATTTAGATTCAGAGATGTTATTTTAAATACTTTGTCAACTGTAGATTCAAAATTACCAATATTTTCTTAGAAAAATATGCGTATGAAATTGCAGACCTCTTAGTAGAATCTTGGAGAAGCTTTCCAATATGTCAGAATATGAACGGGAAGAGAGGTTTGATCTTTCAGTTTTTTCTATTAATATATAAAATTATATTAGCACATATTTTTTTTTGGTTTTCTAATTTAATTTAATATCTATGATTTTGTTGTATGAATTCATTTAGGAGAGCCTACACAAAAAAGGTTTGATTTACACACTAGTCATCAGAAAATATCTTATTTTTCATTTGCCAGTTTTACAAAGTACTGCGCTTAAATTCTATGTTTGTGTTGTTGCATCTAAATCTTACACGTTGATGAAGCTGTTGAAGAATAAAAATGTAGAAATTCCCAATGAAAATCATAATCATTCTTCTGGAAGGTAATAATTGTTAGTCAAATATATCCATATACATGGACCAGACTGTCTAATTTGATACTCCCTTTGCTCTTAAATATAGGATGTTCTGGAAAAAAATTGATGTTCCAATATATAAGATGTTTTCAATTTTATATGTAACTTTTACTTTATTAAAAACTGTGTAGCCAATCATATTTAGTAATCTATTTTGTATTTGGTTGAATATCATTAATTAATATTTTTAATGATATTTTCTAGAAAAAAATAGTTTTTTTTTAATATGTGTGTTTTTACTTAAACATTTTATATTTAGGAAATAGTTTTTTTTTTAATATGTGTGTTTTTACTTAAACATTTTATATTTAGGAAATAGTTTTTTTTTTAATATGTGTGTTTTTACTTAAACATTTTATATTTAGGAACAGAGGGAGTATTTTATTTTATTTTTGCAGAGATGAAGTCCAGGTACAGAAATAACAAATTATTTAAAAGAATTGTAATTATTTTTTTTTTAAAAAGGACTAGTTATAATTTTACTTTATCTATATAATCAATATTAAGCTTCAAGAAGATGATAAGGTAATTGAACTGGGAGAAGCTAGAGAATTGCTTGATGAGAATACATCAATTCTGAGGTAAATAATCAAAAAGACAAGAATGATTGAAAATTATGTTAAAAGATTTACTTAATAATAATAATATTAACTCTTTGTTTTCTTAAACGAATGTTTACTAATCTACAAAGAACTGGCAAAACCCGCATAGAGTTGATGATTTAGCCCGACTCACAATAATGGAAGACCATCTAGTTTCTATTCTTAGCCTGATCAAAAAGGTATTTATAAGTTAATATCAAATACATAAGATTATTATCCTAAGAAATTAAAAGTTACTGACCTAAACTGGAAAAAAAATAGTTGGTATACTTTTGGTACGCTAAAGAAATTAGTGTATTAAATTGTTAATAAAATTTAGCTGTGTATTATTATGAACTTTTTCTAAAATTTAACATCATATTTGTTTTTCAGGTTCAAATTGAACAAGGGTAGCAAAACTCAGATGTGATTTTTAAAATGAAAACATTATTGTTTACTTAGCCCATTAAAGATCAGAAGAATATACTATATATATATATATACTATTATGTTAATTATGTACTTATCGTAAAACCAACATAATTATCTCTATATTTTCTTAACATTTCAATATCTTTTTTGCTTATATTTAGTAAAATTATATCTAAACCACACTTAAATTTTATAAAAAATATTTTATATACACCAAATAATACAATAAAATAACGTGAAGGTCAAATATAAAATTTTTAATTAGTGCATATAAGGTAAAATAAATTATTTTGTTTATTTTATAAAATAATATAATCTAAAATAAATAAATAAATCCAGAATTTTTTTTTTTGTAAATTAATTAAATATCATAGTTTCAACATTATTAATTTACATAATTTTTACTATAGTATCTACAAAGTATTTAAACTAATAATTAAAAATTTAAAAACATTTATTTAATCGAGATCTCTTATCACAAATTTGATGATCCTAGGATAAACTTTCTCCAAATAGTATTTATAAAGTCATATAAATAAGAGGACATTTCAAGAAGTACCAAGAGAAATAAAAAATGGGAAGGAAGAAAATAGATTTGAAGACAATAGAATGCCCAAAGGAGAGAAGTAGCAAATACTCAAAACGTAAAAAAGGACTTTTAAAAAAGGCTGAGGAAATGGCGGTATTGTGCGATAGTGATATAATTCTCCTCGTCTTTTCTCCCACCTCCAAGCCAAACCTTTTCTATCCTCATTATAGGTCCTTTTGATCTTTTAATCTATTTTGTTTCGAAAACTATAAAATGTTTGAATATAATATCTATATTGGATTGAACATACAACGACATATATCATGTTGGAGGGTTTAATCAAGATTTTAATTCAATGTAGGTGTTAGGTTTCGCTTTTGTATATTTTCATTTTACAAACAAAAGCTTTCTATTACTTTAAAAAAAGATAAACTAGTCTATTACTTTTTTAAAAGTTTTAAAAATAAAATAATGAACTTCATAGTAATTTATAAAAAAAATTAGCTATGCATTTTTCAATTTAAGAAAACGCACGAAAACATTTTAATTTATGAACTTATTAAACTATTTAATATATTTCTATCCTTTTCAAATAAATTTAGGAATACCCAATGGTTCAGCTTTTTCTTGCGTCTTTTTCAAATTTATTTTATTTTAAGCTGGTTATAATTTGAAAATGGACATGGTAATTCACTTCAGTTATAAGAAATATATAAAAAAAGTCATTTATTTAGATTCAGAGATGTTATTTTAAATACTTTGTCAACTGTAGATTCAAAATTACCAATATTTTCTTAGAAAAATATGCTTATGAAATTGCAGACCTCTTAGTAGAATATTGGAGAAGCTTTCCAATATGTCAGAATATGAACGGGAAGAGAGGTTTGATCTTTCAGTTTTTTCTATAAATATATAAAATTATATTAGCACATATTTTTTTTTGGGTTTCTAATTTAATTTAATATCTATGATTTTGTTGTATATATTCATTTAGGAGAGCCTACACAAAAAAGGTTTGATTTACACACTAGTCATTAGAAATATCTTATTTTCCATTTGCCAGTTTTACGAAATACTGCGCTTAAATTCTAAATTTGTGTTGTTGCATCTAAATCTTAGACGTTGGTGAAGCTGTTGAAGAATAAAAATGTAGAAATTCCCAATGAAAATCATAATCATTCTTCTGGAAGGTAATAATTGTTAGTCAAATATATCCATATACATGGACCGGACTGTCTAATTTGCTATTTTTTTTTTTTTTGCAGAGATGAAGTCCAGGTACAGAAATAACAAAGTGTTTAAAAGAATTGTAATTCATTTTTTTTAAAAGGGAATATTTAAATTCTACTTTATCTATATAATCAATATTAAGCTTCAAGAAGATGATAAGGTAATTGAACTGGGAGAAGCTAGAGAATTGCTTGATGATAATACATCAATTCTGAGGTAAATAATCAAAAAGACAAGCATGATTGAAATTTATGTTAAAACATTTACTTAATAATAATAATATTAACTATTTGTTTACTTAAACGAATGTTGACTAATCTACGAGGAACTGGCAAGACCCGCATAGAGTTGATGATTTGGCCAAACTCACAATAATGGAAGACCATCTAGTTTCTATTCTTAGCCTGATCAAAAAGGTATTTATAAGTTAATATCAAATAGATAAGATTATTATCCTAAGAAATTAAAAGTTAGTGACCTAAATTGTTAATAAAAATTTAGCTGTGTATTATTATGAACTTTTTCTAAAATTTAACATAATATTTGTTTTTCAGGCTCAAATTGAACAAGGGTAGCAAAACTCAGATGTGATTTCAAAATGAAAACATTATTGTTTACTTAGCCCATTAAAGATCAGAAGAATATACTATATATATGTATTTACTATTATGTTAATTATGTACTTATCATAAAACCAACATACAAATCGTGCTATATATTAATATGTGTTGTAAGTAAAAAAAATAAATTGATGTGACTTGTTTTTATTAATAATGAATGATTTGTGAAGTAATTCAACCTGAGATTTTAATTTATTTATTTTTTGATAAAAAGAGATTTTAATTTGAAGATCAAGTAAAATTTGAAAATAATTAGAATTTGTAAAAGAAGTTAATACCATAATATTCCATAACATATATCACATACATACTCACTCTATAACTGAAGATCACCTATCATAGAACACAATTGGAGAGGCATATGACACAAAAATATGACTTATTTCCAACGGTAGCTAACAAGAATAGGGCGAGAGTCTTAACCAAGTGTATCTTACATTAGAATAAATAGAAGTTTATACTTTTGGGGAAGGAAAAAATTTAATTACACATTAAAATTATATAAAAATGATTAAACCACATGTATCTTACAAAAGAATCAACCGAAGTTCTTACGCTATCTTGAGCTGCGTGTCCCAATCGAGAAGAGTGTTCTTCTTCTTCTTGGCAGGGCCGTGGAGAAGATCCCAGAGGCTGCCGTTGTCCATGTAGTCGTAGAAGAGAAGGCTTCCCAAGGGAGAGAGCGAATAGGCTTGTAGGCTCACGAGGTTTCTGTGTTTGATGCTGCTGAGCAACTCGAGCTCGGTTTCAAACTGTTTCACTGACTGCGGGTTGCTGTGAGAGTAAAGGCGCTTGATCGCGACAGGTTTGCAGTTCTTTAAAACGCATTTGTAGACAGTGCTGGATGCTCCGTGGCCGATGATGTACTTCTCGCTGATATTCTCTGTCATTCGCATGATGTCCTCGTAGACGTGGAGTGCCATGTTCATGTGAAGGATCACCAACTTCGGCTGAGAATAGATTACTGCAAGAAAATTACTAGGATCAGCTAACATTAGAAGAAAGGGATTTGATTTGATTTGATTTGATAAGAAGTAAAAAAAAAAAACTGGTTTGTCAAGTGATCCATCGAGAAAGGGAGGAAGATTAGGAGGCCGGCAAGCTGCTATAAGGACCGCAACAAGGATGAGAAATCCCCTAATATGACATAAATCTATAAATTAATATGATAATAATATTTTATAAAATCCTATGAAAATATATGGTCCCATTGAAATCATCAATTAATAATTTTATATATATAAATTTTATATAAGTACAAACAATTGTACAATATAATTATCTTTATTTCACAATATAATTTTCTCTATATTTTCTTAACATTTCAATATCATTTTTGCTTATATTTAGTAAAATTATATCTAAACCACACTTAAATTTTATAAACAATATTTTATATACACCAAATAATATAATAAAATAACGTGAAAGTCAAATTTTAAATTTTTAATTAGTGCATATACGGTAAAATAAATTATTTTGTTTATTTTATAAAATAATGTAATCTAAAATAAATAAAAAATCTAGAAAAAAGAAACTTTTTGTAAATTAATAAAATATCATAGTTCCAACATTATTAATTTACAGAATTTTTACTATAGTATCTACGAAGTATTTAAACTAATAATTAAAAATTTAAAAACATTTATTTAGTTGAGATCTCTTATCACAAATTTTATGATCCTAGGATAAACTTTCTCCAAATAGTATTTATAAAGTCATATAAATAAGAGGACATTTCAAGAAGTACCAGGAGAAATAAAAAATGGGAAGGAAGAAAATTGAATTGAAGACAATAGAATGCCCAAAGGAGAAAAGTATCAAATACTCAAAACGTAAAAAGGGACTTTTAAAAAAGGCCGAGGAAATGGCGGTATTGTGCGATAGTGATATAATTCTCCTCGTCTTTTCTCCCACCTCCAAGCCAAACCTTTTCTATCCTCATTCTAGGTCATTTTGATCTTTTAATCTATTTTGTTTCGAAAACTATAAAATGTTTAAACATAATATATTGGATTGAACATACAACGACATATATCATGTTGGAGGGTTTAATCAAGATTTTAATTCAATGTAGGTGTTAGGTTTCGCTTTTGTACATTTTCATTTTACAAACAAAAGCTTTATGTTACTTAAAAAAAAAAACTAGTCTATTACTTTTTTACCAAAAAAGAAAGAAGTTATTCTATTACTCTAATTTGATATGGTTCCCTTAAAATTCTGGTTTTGATCAAATAAATCCTTAATTTTCTATAAGCGTAGTTTTAGATTAGTGTTTTTCTGGATGATAATTCAGTTATCAGATACAAAATGTGAAACTTTTTTATATATCATACGGTTTTATGATGGATTAGTTGGAATCGAGGTTGGATTGTTTTAAGATTGGACACCCTAGTTATATTCCAACTAAGAAATTTTAAAAATAAAATAATGAATTTCATAGTAATTTATAAAAAAATTCAGCTATGAATTATTCAATTTAAGAAAACGCACGAAAACATTGTAATTTATGAACTTATTAATCTATTTAATATATTTCTGTCCTTTTCAAATAAATGTAGGAATACCCAATGGTTCAGATTTTTCTTGCGTCTTTTTCATATTTATTTTATTTTAAACTGGTTTATAATTTAAAAATGGACAAGGTAATTCACTCCATTTATAAGAAATATTAAAAGTCATTTATTTAGATTCAGAGATGTTATTTTAAATACTTTGTCATATGTACTTATTGTAAAACCAACATACAAATCGTGCTATGTATTGATATGTGTTGTAAGTAAAAAAAACGAATTGAAGTGAATTGTTATTAATAATGAATGATTTGTGAAGTAATTTGTTGTGATAAACATGTATTTAGAGTTAGATAATCATGTAATCAGTTAGATAACTGTTACGGTTTAGTCGGTAGGAGATAATCCTTATCGACAATTACTTGTAAAGCATATAAGAGGACGTTCAGCCTCTGAGTTAATACACATACATATTTACCTAAAACCTTGTTTACATGGTATCAGAGCAATAGACCCAACCAACGATCTACTGATATTTTTTAGTCTGAGATTTAAGCCATGAGCTATTGTAAATAGTCTCTCCCAACGTGATTTATTTGACTGTATTATTCGATTTATTTCACAATATAATTATCTCTATATTTTCTTAACATTTCAATATTTTTTTGCTTATATTTAGTAAAATTATTTCTAAACCACGCTTAAATTTTATAAACAATATTTTATATACACCGAATAATACAATGAAATAATGTGAAAGTCAAATTTAAAAATTTTAATTAGTGCATATATAGGTAAAATAAATTTTTTTTTTTATTTTATAAAATAATATATTCTAAAATAAATAAAAAATCCAGAAAAGAACCTTTTTGTAAATTAATAAAATATCATAGTCCCAACATTATTAATTTACAGAAACTTTACTATAGTATCTACGAAGTATTTAAACTAATAATTAAAATTTTAAAAACATTTATTTAGTCGAGATCCTTTATCACAAATTTGATGATCCTAGGATAAACTTTCTCCAAATAGTATTTATAAAGTCATATAAATAAGAGGACATTTCAAGAAGTACCAAGAGAAATAAAAAATGGGAAGGAAGAAAATTGAATTGAAGACAATAGAATGCCCAAAGGAGAAAAGTAGCAAATACTCAAAACGTAAAAAGGGACTTTTAAAAAAAGCTGAGGAAATGGCGGTATTGTTCGATAGTGATATAATTCTCCTCGTCTTTTCTCCCACCTCCAAGCCAAACCTTTTCTATCCTCATTCTAGGTTCTTTTGATCTTTTAATCTACTTTTTTTCGAAAACTATAAAATGTTTGAACATAATATCTATATTGGATTGAAAATACAACGACATATACCATGTTGGAGGGATTAATCAAGATTTTAATTCAATGTAGGTGTTAGGTTTTGTTTTTGTAAATTTTCATTTTACAAACAAAAGCTTTCTATTACTTTAAAAAAAGATAAACTAGTCTATTACTTTTTTACCAAAAAAGGAAGAAGTTATTCTATTACTCTAATTTGATACGGTTCCCTTAAAATTCTGGTTTTGATCAAATAAATCCTTAATTTTCTATAAGTGTAGTTTTAGATTAGTGTTTTTCTGGATGATAATTCAGTTATCAGATAAAAAAGTGAAACTTTTTTATATATCATACGGTTTTATGATGGATTAGCTCGAATCGAGGTTGGATTGGTTTAAGATCGGAAATTGTAGTTATATTCCAACTAAGAAATTTTTTAAATAAAATAATGAACTTCATAGTAATTTATAAAAAAATCAGCTATGAATTTTTCAATTTAAGAAAACACACAAAAACATTGTAATTTATGAACTTATTAAACTATTTAATATATGTCTATCCTTTTCAAATAAATTTAAGAATACCCAATGGTTCAGCTTTTTCTTCCGTCTTTTTCATATTTTTATTTATTTTAAACTGGTTATAGTTTGAAAATGGACATGGTAGTTCACTCCAGTTATAAGAAATATAAAAAGTCATTTATTTAGATTCAGAGATGTTATTTTAACTACTTTGTCAACTGTAGATTCAAAATTACCAATATTTTTCTTAGACAAATATGCGTATGAAATTGCAGACCTCTTAGTGGAATCTTGGAGAAGCTTTCCAATATGTCAGAATATGAACGGGAAGAGAGGTTTGATCTTTCGGTTTTTCTATTAATATATAATATTATATTAGCACTGATTTGTTTTGGTTTTCTAATTTAATTTAATATCTATGATTTTGTTGTATGTATGCATTTAGGAGAGCCTACACAAAAAAGGTTTGATTTACACACTAGTCATCAGAAAATATCTTATTTTTCATTTGCCAATTTTACGAAATACTGTGCTTAAATTCTATATTTGTGTTGTTGCATCTAAATCTTAGACGTTGATGAAGCTGTTGAAGAAAAAAAATGTAGAAATTCCCAATGAAAATCATAATCATTCTTCTGGAAGGGTAATCATTCTTTGGAAAGGTACAATTGATACAGTAATAATTGTCAGTCAAATATATCCATATACATGGATCAGACTGTCTAATTTGCTATTTTTATTGCAGAGATGAAGTCCAGGTACAGAAAATAACAAAGTATTTAAAAGAATTGTACTTCATTTTTTTAAAGGAATAGTTTAATTTTACTTTATCTATATAATCAATATTAAGTTTCAAGAAGATGATAAGGTAATTGAACTGGGAGAAACTAGAGAATTGCTTGATGAGAATACATCAATTCTGAGGTAAATAATCAAAAAGACAAGCATGATTGAAATTTTTGTTAAAACATTTACTTAATAACAATAATATTATCTATTTGTTTACTTAAACGAATGTTTACTAATCTACAAGGAACTGGCAAGACCCGCATAGAGTTGATGATTTAGCCCGACTCACAATAATGGAAGACCATCTAGTTTCTATTCTTAGCCTCATCAAAAAGGTATTTATAAGTTAATATCAAATAGATAAGATTATTATCCTAAGAAATTAAAAGTTAGTGACCTAAACTGGAAAAAAATAGTTGGTATACTTTTGGTACACGAAAAAATTAGTGTATTAAATTGTTAATAAAAATTTAGCTGTGTATTATTATGAACTTTTTTCTAAAATTTAACATAATATTTTTTTTTCAGGTTCAAAATGAACAAGGGTAGCAAAACTCAGATGTGATTTCAAAATGAAAACATTATTGTTTACTTAGCCCATTAAAGATCAGAAGAATATACTATATATATATATATACTATTATGTTAATTATGTACTTATCGTAAAACCAACATACAAATCGTGCTATATATTGATATGTGTTGTAAGTAAAAAAATTGAATAAAAGTGAATTGTTATTAATAATAAATGATTTGTGAAGTAATCAACAGGAGAATTTAATTTAATTATTTCTTGATAAAAGGAGGTTTTAATTTGAAGATCAAGTAAAATTTGAAAATAATTAGAATTTGTAAAACAAGTTAATACCATAATATTCCATAAACATATATCACATAAATCCTCACTCTATAACTGAAGACCACCTATCATAAGAACACAACTAAAGAGGCATATGCCACAAAAATATGATTCATTTCCAACGGTAGCTAAGAAGAATAGGGCGAGAATCTTAACCAAGTGTATCTTACATTAGAATAAATAGAAGTTTATACTTTTGGGGAAGTAAAATATTTAATTACACACTAAAATTATATAAAAATGATTCAACCAAATGTATCTTACAAAAGAATCAACAGAAGTTCTTCAATAACACTGAGTCCTCTAGTGGATCATGAATTGCGACTGACTCCTCTTCCTCTAAAGAAGGTCGCTAGTCAAGTTTTATTCGCTCAGCAGTTTCTTATGGCTGAAGTCTTTTTGCATCTTGGTTCATGTTGTTAGCATATACTCTTCTCGGCTAGTTGTACCATCAGCCTGATTTTGAGTTAATACTACCTTGATGAAAAATATATAAACGATTTAAAAACCAATAGGTTGTGGAACAAGTAATGAATAGTGCAGGGTGCTTCACTAATTCAACAATTAATTTCCCAAATGATAAAAGAGTTATAGATAGAATATATCAAGTCTAAGGTGGTCTGTCTGAAAATATATTAACACTCTTATATCTAACGTTCACAGTGTTTACAAAGACAATACTGACGTCCTCCTTAGAAAACGCACCACCAACATTTTATTCTTCACACACTGTTCTGAGAAATGACTTGTCCAAATCGAAGAAAGAGCTCGGCATCCGAAGCACTCATGGAAGAGCAATTGACATTGTGAGGAGCCTTGAGATTCGCATACTCATCCACGTAGCACGAAGAGGCCAGCGTTGCCGACGTGGCGGCTGCTGCTGCAGGTACCGCGTTGGCTGCTGGCGGCTGTTCCGAAAACATAAAGCTGCCGAGGACGCGAACCACCTGGTGCATCGTGGGCCGATCGTTCGGCTGCCTCTTGGTGCACAGCAGAGCGAGCTGGAAAACCTTCTTCACCACCGCCAGATCCTTACACGTCGACGTGATATCCGGATCCGCCATCTCCATGACCGCGTTGCTCACGGTCTTGGACATTATGAGATGGTGGAGATTAAACTCATCGTCCACAGCTTTCCTCCCGGTCAACAGCTCGAGCAGCACTATCCCGTAGCTGTAGACATCGGACTTCTCCGTGAGGCGCGAGGTGCGCGCGTACTCGGGGTCTATGTAACCGATCGTCCCCATGACGTAAGTGGAAGTATGCGACTTCGAGACGCACAAACTCTTCGCGATTCCGAAGTCAGTCAAACGAGCCTCCAAGTCCTTGTCCAAGAGAATATTGGAAGACTTCACATCTCTGTGTATGATCCTCGGACTGCAGTCGTGGTGTAGATACGCTAGCCCCTGCGCAGCGCCGTACGCTATCTTGAGCCGCGTGTCCCAATCGAAAAGAGTGTTCTTCTTCTTCTTGGCAGGGCCGTGGAGAAGATCCCAGAGGCTGCCGTTGTCCATGTAGTCGTAGAAGAGAAGGCTTCCCAAGGGAGAGAGGGAATAGGCTTGCAGGCTCACGAGGTTTCTGTGTTTGATGCTGCTGAGCAGCTCGAGCTCGGTCTCGAACTGTTTCACTGACTGCGGGTTGCTGTGAGAGTAGAGACGCTTGATCGCGACCGGTTTGCAGTTCTTTAAAACGCATTTGTAGACAGTGCTGGATGCTCCGTGGCCGATGATGTACTTCTCGCTGAGATTCTCTGTCATTCGCATGATGTCCTCGTAAACGTGGAGGGCCATGTTCATGTGAAGGATGACCAGCTTCGGGTGAGAATAGGTTACTGCAATAAAATTACTATTATTATTGGATGTTACAAAACAAACAATTAGAAGAAAGGGTAAGTAAAAAAAGAACCTGGTTTGTCAAGTGATCCATCGAGAAAGGGAGGAGGGTTATGAGGCCGGCAAGCTGCTATAAGGACCATGAAAAGGATGAGGAATCCCCCAATAGCTATCCCAAGAATAGCTGCTCTTGAGATTGACACTGCTTGTGGAAACGCAAACAAAGGTTGGTGGTTGTTGAGAAAACATTACATTTTTTTTGCTTTAAGGAAGGAGAAAAAGAGAGAGATAAACTATACCTCGTACTGTTGGACGAGAAACATGACAAGGCGAGTTTACCCAACTACCACAAAGACCAGGGTTGCCAATGAAGCTTTAGAAGAAACCAAAAAAAGAGAGATGAGCATTGGCAAGTGTCAACAAAAACAAAATACATGGTAACTAATCATACCTGTCGGGAGGAAATTTAGAGAAGTTATTGCTCTTAGGAATATCACCAACTAGGTTGTTGTAAGAAACATTCCTACAGTAAGTTAGCAAAGAAAGTTCTTAGCACAAAGTTACCATACAAAAAAAAAGTCAGTAGCAATGTGGAGTCTACTTACAATACAGTAAGACTGAGACAGTTGGCTAATGAACCAACATTACCGGTTAAGTTATTATTTTCCAGTCTCCTGCAAGTGAATTATGTAACATTAGAGATAGATCACCAAAACCATAGTGCGGAAGATTCAGATTCTCAACAACGTACAACTAAGTTAAGAGGAAGATTTTCTTACAACATATTCAAATTCTGCAGTTGGTTAAGCTCTTCCGGAATTGGGCCCGAGATATCATTATTTGAAAGATCTCTGCATAACCAAAAAAAAAAGACAATATAGATTCAGAGCAGGAATGTGAAAATGTTAAAGAGAAGTCTCCTTAACAAAAGCAAATGGAATATACTAGTTCTTACATCTCCATGATGCTTCTTAAATTTCCGAAGTCGGCAGGAACTAGACCCGTTATATGGTTTCTGCTCAAGTTCCTATAAACAAGAAAGCGCCACATTTCATCATACAACCATTCATTCATATCTTTTTGACTCAAAAAAACGAAACAAGAAAAAGGGATGCTCACATCTTGAGAAGATGCTCTAAATCACCCAGGGAGGAAGGAATGTTGCCATTTATCTTGTTGTTGGAAAGATCCCTTTTTAAAAGAAAAGAGAAATAAATAGCCATAGGACAGGACACATATGATAACAAAATTAAAAATTAAAGAAAAAATGCTTACAATGTATCTAAGTTGCCGATACGAGATAGCTCAACCGGGATTGGACCTCTGATATTGTTGTTGGAGAGATTACTGGTTGAACCGATAAAATGCATTAATATCCCCCCAAACAAAGAGGTAAATATTTTTAAGAGTCAATTACTTACAGGTAAGTCATGCTCTCAAGCTTTTGAAACGCTCGGGGAATGTTTCCGCTGAACTTGTTCCCATGAACATTCCTGCACCTTACAATAGTGAGAAGATACAAAAACCACATAGAGAAGCAACTAGTCTCAAAACATTATTGTGTGTTTTTAATTTTTTATAAGAAAGACACTTACAAGCTGTTTAGGTTTGTACATGAGCTCAGGTGATCAGGTATAAGTCCTTCCAGGTTATTGTTAGCCACATTCCTAAAAATGTAAAATAGTTCACATCAATATTCAATAAACAGGACAAGCTAAAAGGGAGTCGTTTACTTACAGATCAAACAAGTCGGTAAGCTTCCCAAGCTCTGGTGGTATATGACCTGTAAGCCGATTATCGTTGAGCTCCCTGCAAAATTATTTGATGATTGAAACAAAAGTTCATAGTTAAATGTAATGGCAAAAAAAAAGGTGAAGCAAAAGGTTGGTCTTACAAGTAATGGAGTTTTGACATGTTTCCAAGCTCAGGTGGTATTGAACCAGTCAGCTTGTTACTGTGCAAGTACCTGTAGATAAAAAAGCCAAAAAAATGGTAAATCACTATAACTCCAAAGCTTAATTTTCCATATGAAGGTAAAGGAATTACAATTTCTCTGTGAAAGTCAAGTTCCCCAGAATCGGAGGGATAGGCCCACTCAGCATGTTGCCACTTAGATCTCTGTATAAGCAAAAAAAAAAAATGAACCTTTAAAAAATTATATAGAAATGTTGGAACTATAGCTTTCTTGATTAGAAGGAAAAAGTACTAACAAGACTGCAAGAGCTTGCATGAGACCAATCACTGATGGTATCTTCCCAGAAAGCTGGTTGCCTTGCAATGATCTAAAAAGAAGATAAAAACCAAAACTTCTTGTAAGCGAAACAAAAACAAAGAATTCGCCACATATGGGACAGAGAAAGAAAGAAGAGGACTCTAACAATGTGGCCACTTGCAGGAAACCAATGTCGAAAGGAATCTCGCCAGTTAGCTGATTATAGGACAAGTCCCTGAGAGTTGTTAACAATAAACCAAAACTATTTTCAGCAAACTTCAAACCGCAAATAAGGATGTGTATAGAAGAAGCAGAGAGAGAGACAGAGGACATACAAAACCTGGAAGGCAGTGCAATTTCCTATCGTCTCAGGGATACTACCCGTCAAACTGTTGTTCCTCACGTCACTGATTGTATAAATAAAAACGAAGTCAGAGATTTCATTCATATTTGGAAAAAAAAGTGAGATGGGAAGAGGAAATCCATTTGACTTACAAATACCATAGACCTGTAAGCTGACACAAATCTGGAGAAAGGTTACCCACCAAGTTGTTTCCGCGCAATCCGCTGCAAAATCATATAACAACAGTGTCATCATCATCACAAGGTACATGGAAAGAGTCAAAAGCTTCAGCGCATGGAACACTTACAGATATTGAAGAACTTCATTCCAATAAATAAGTCTTGGTATCTCCCCACTCAGTTTATTCTGTGCCAGGTCCCTGGAAGACAATTCACACACTGGTAAATATATATATAGCTAAAAATATGCAAGTATCAGAAGAACTTACAGAATTTTCAGGTTTGGAATCTGAGAAAGCGTTGAAGGAATTGGTCCTATCAACTGATTGTTCTTGAGGATCCTGGTTTAAAACAAAAAAGGTAAAATTTATATTCCACAAGGTGAGAAGATATATACTTTACATTGGCTGCAAGAAACTTACAGCTGCTCAAGTTGCTTCAACTTGGAAATCGAAAACGGTATGTCACCACTTAATTCATTAAAAGACAAGTCCCTGTAATGAAACAAAACTTCAACCACTTGAAAATTTTCCAAAAAGACTATTATAAACACACAAATTAGTAATTAAAGTGCTTACAAGTTTTGCAAAGAAGAACAGTCACCAATCTCATCAGGAATTTGCCCAGATAAACGATTACCTCGGAGATCACTGGGTTTAGACGAAACAAAATAACAAAAAGACAACAATTAATCACCACTAAGTCGCAACAAAACAAAAAAAAAAGTATTAATTTTTTTTATCTCCAATAGCTACAGTGATTGTTTTAAAACAGTACTTACATGGATAAGAGACTCTTTAGATCTCCAATAGCAGGTGAGATTTCTCCATCAAGATTCAAATCTGACAAATTACTAGACAACATATAAAGAGAGAGGCAGACACAAAACAAATTAGAACATTTCCGAGAGAAAATCAAACCAAACACCCAAAAAATAAAAAGAGGATGAAACTTACAAAGCAACGACATTGGAGGTGACGTTATCACAAGTAACACCTCTCCAGGCACAATAGTCCGAAGAAGGTGAACCTGTCCAGTCATAGAGCACATTGTTCACATCTTTGAATGACTTCTTAATCTCCAGCAACGTTGCTCCTTTTTTTTTTTTAATTAGGATATTTTAAAAATAACATTAGTCAGCGCTTGCGAAAAAAAAAATTAATTAGTTTAAAAAATTCAACTTCCAAGAAGATTCAAAACTCAAACCCTAATTTATTCAGCTTCTTTTGATAATACTAGAGAAGTCAACAACGGAATTTAAAAAAAAAAACAAGAAAGTGGCAAGTACCCAGATCTCATTGTCATCACAAAACTATTTCAAAGTCAAACATGCACTTACCATTGTTTGAATTTACAGTAGTCCCAAAGCTCAAACAGATGAGAAATCCCAGAAGGACGACTTCTGTAAGCAGGGCCATTTCAACATGCGCACAAGCTAAAAACGACTGCGTTTTTGCTTAACCCAAATATGCTAAGAAAATAAAAAGAAAACCTTTAACACTCCGTGAAGAAGAAGAAGAAGGAGAACAAGGTAGAGAAGAGAACCATATGTACCGACATTAGATTTGTTTGTGGTAAGAGACTCTACCCAAATTGATGTTTTTTCTTTTTATTTCTATTATTTTTTTTAACTTTTCACTGAGGGAAAAGTCTTGATTTTTATCGTTACATCACATCCTTCTGGCTCTGTTTACAGTGTTTCATTGAGTGCTCAAGCGACAGAAACACAGACTGAGATAGAGATGGAGAGAGAAGAGGAGAGAGAGAGAGGGGAAACACTCAACACACATAAATGTGTGTTAAAGAGGGGAAAATGTACAACTGTAGGGACTGTGTGGGAGAGACGAAGAGAAATTATTTGGAGGATAAAGTTAAAAACCCCATCATCTTTTCCTTCTGCCAGAGTTCTGAAGCTTTGCAGAGGAGAGAGACTGAGAGAAATTTAGATAGTGCTTTCACATTTTTCTCTCTCTTCCCTGTGAGGGTAAAACTGTCATCAATGAAGAACATGGTCATGGCAGTGTGAATAAAGGAAGTCGCTTTCGATGCCAAACGTTTTGAGGGTTTGCCTCTGTCTCTCTCTCTCTCTCTCTGGCCGTTTCACAAGATGACCCATATCAATAAATCATTAATGGGAAGTTCCGTAAAAAACCATTTTATTTTTATTTTTGTGTCGCCTCTTTTCCATTTACAATGTTTTTTCTTTTACATTATTCAATTCAATTTTGCTATAACTAAAATCAGAGTTCGGGAAAGTGATGCAATTTTTCCTTTTTTTTTTCGGACCAACCTAAATTTTATTAATATGAAAGCATAATATCTTATTACAAAGTTAGAGTTAACCTCTTAGGTGGAGAAACTTTACAATTTTCAAATATATAATTTGTTAGACCATGTCTAACAATTTCATGGACGGCTTGATTTCCATTACGTTTGACAAACGTAAATGTTGTTGTAGAAAGTTTATTCCTCAAGCTAGTAATTTCTTTAAGAAGATTTTGAATGGTTGAAGTCGTTAGTTGAGCATTGATCGCTTTAACCAAGATTTATGAGTTTCCTCCGAAAATCATATTGCTATATCCTCCTCCGCAAATTTTCCTTTCTAATAGCAAAATTATTGTATATGTTAAAAATAAAATAAACATTAAATAATTAGATAAAAGAAATAAAATAATATGAAATGTTAAAAATATATATATATATATATCGAATGGTCTAACCAGGGGGGATTAGAGGAGAGGTTAAATAGTGCAGTGCCCTATTGGCCTAATTTCTCTTATCTTTCTGCAATCTGGTTCTTTAATTTTCTTATAAGAAAGTCTTTTAAATGAAATTACTTTAACAGAAATGTTTATATATATATATATATATCCTTACCTAAATTTATCTAATATATTTTTATAATTAGATTTATCACAAATTCTCATAACATATTAAAAATTGTTATGTTAACCTTTTTTTAAACTAAATTTTCAATTCAAATTTTGTAAAAAAGAACTTTGGCCCAAGAGCCCGGCCCAGAAAAGTCTTGAACGTTCGTTCTCACCAATAACAACCCAAAGTAAACTAATTTGTGCAAATGCGTTTCTTGCAGTAAATTTATGTATCTACACAACTCAGCCCAAGAAATGCAAATGCCCAATCCACATGGTCCTAGACACAAGCCTTTAAGCAAGATCGTGGAGCTAGCTGAGCGTATAGCTGCATTGTCTCCAAAAGAGCGGAAACAAATTGGTCATGCACTTAATGACACACACGTGGCTTCCAAAACAACTGACGATTCCGTCCCATGGCACGAGGGAGAGAGCAAAACAAGGGAAAAAGTGTCAATTTCTACCGAACAATTTCGGTCGTAGACTCGAACAATTGATCAGTGCTAAATACGACATTCATTCAATTATAATTCAAAAAAACTACCTGAACTTCTTAAAACGTGTCTAAATTTACATTGACTCTAACAGAAGTTAGTCAACTGTTAACAAGATAAAACGACGTCCTTTTGATATACGAGAAAAAATGCTAATTTCAACCCCAACAATTTCAGTCGTGCCAAATAGGACCCAAACAAATGGTCAGTGCTAAAAACGACATCATCTCAATTATAAATTAAGAAAAACTATCCAAACTTCTTAAAACGTGCATAAATCTACATTCTCTAACAGAAGTTAGTCAACCGCTAAAAAGATAAGACGACGTCGTTTTGATATATATATATATATTTTTTTTAAAAAAAAATATGTTCCTTCCGGGACTCAAACCCGTACCGGGATACCCTTTTAAAGGGACACACTTACAAATTGAAATTCCCCATTATATAAACTATTATTCTTCTTCATATTATCCAATTTAAAACTTTGGTGATTGCTTTTATATATTTTATTTATTGTTTAATTTGTCTAATATTTTGTACAAGATATTCTAGTGAAAGAAAGGTAAAAGGCCTCTTAACATTTTTGATCAAAATATCAAAATATATAATATTAACTTTGAAAAATAAAAAAAAATCCACTTAAGTTTAGAAATTAAAAATAATTTATATAAGAAAAGTATATAAGTAAATTCAAAGTTTTAAGTATATTTAAGATCGTATAATAATAAATATTTTATTATTTATATTTTAGTAAGATATAAGTTTATTAAAGATATGGTAAATAAAAAACATGTTAATGTATTTATATAAATCAGAAAACATTATCACCAAAATTTTAAATTGGATAAGATGAAGAAGAATAATAGTTTATATAATTTCAAATTTGTATTAATATTTCAAAAAGTTATTTTTATCTAGTTGTTAGTGTGTCCCTTTCAAAGGGTATCACAACACGGCTTGAGTCCCGGAATAAACATATTTTAAATATATATATATCAAAACGACGTCGTCTACCTTGTTAACGGTTGACTAACTTCTGTTAGAGTCAATGTAGATTTATGCACATTTTAAGAAATTCGGGTAGTTTTTTTGAATTATAATTGAGTTGATGTCGGTTTTGGCACTAACCATTTGTCTGGGTCCTATTTGGCACAACTGAGAGTATTGGGGTCGAAATTAACACTTTTTCTCGTATATCAAAACGACGTCGTTTCATCTTGTTAACGATTGACTAACTTCTGTTAGAGTCAATGTAGATTTAAGCACGTTTTAAAAAGTTTGGATAGTTTTTTCGAATTATAATTGAGTTGAGGTCGTATTTGACACTGATCAATTGTTCGGGTCGTATTTGGCACGACCTAAATTGTTGGGGTCGAAATTGTCATATTTTCCGCAAAACAAGAGCCTAGAACTGAAAAGACAGAGAAGAAGACAGTGTTTGATGTGAAGCTGGAGAAGTTTGATAGAAAGTCGGATCAACACTGCTAAGGGACCTAGAGCCAAAAAAAAAAAATTTACCCTCTAAAATTTATATGAAGATAATGTTTAAAATATTTTTAAAATTTAATCAATAATATTTTGTAAAAAAATAAAACTATATACATATCAAATAATTTTGGGTCTTTTTCAATTTTATTTATTATATTTATAATTTATATATATAAAATATAAATTTATAAAAAAAATTGATCATTTAATTATTATTATACGGAGTGACACGGACTTGTGTCCGGGACGGTCGCACCTCTTGTTCCCGTGATGAGCCGGACTTTGATACAACTGCAAAGCGAACCAAACCAATTGGAATCAGACCAAAACAAATCGAACAAAACCAAATCAAGCCAAACCAAAAAAATAGTTATCTTCTTTGTTATAGCCTATAGGATTCTAGCCATAATAAAATTGTCGATAAGATAGATGCCTCTGGTGTTATCCGGAATGGCTTCACTAAACGCTACTGCGAGCCTCCCACTTTCGAACCACCACCGCCAAAGGCTAACGTGCGCATTATCGTCGTCACCTCCGGTATGGAAACAGAGCCGACGAGTGATCTCCGTCTCCTTCTTCCTCTCCCGCGTCCTTCTCCTCCCTAACTGTACACCGACCCTTACATTTCACCAGTTTCGATTCTCACATTGATCCGCGAATTTTGATCTTCTTGTATTTTAGATGCCATGGCGAGTAGCTTGATTGATAAGTACGTGAAGAGGTAAAACGAAATTGACCTCAAAAATCTCCAATGCTTAGTGAAAGGTTTTGGTTGATTCTTGTTTTTTTTTTTTTTTTTTAATAGGAAAAGACTTGATCCACTCGAAGCATATGTACCACCAGTTATTCTAGCTCAGCTACAGTTTCAAGATCTTGGTATCTTTCTGTATTTTCATTCTCATCCTATATTTAACACTAAATCTAATTTTTATGATGATGATTGGAGAGAAAATTTTGAGCGTGGACAAGCCTGAATTCGAGGCATGTAGATCGGTACTCAGGTCTGGACCTGCTAGTTCCTTGCGTGTAAACATTCGAGCCGTAAGTTTTTTTTTTTTCATTAAATGCTCTTATAATGCAATCCTTTGTGTCTGTTTATTAATATGTGTGATTTAATGAACTCTCTTCAGGTTGCTCAGTACGCTTCAGATGCTGGTTATTCCCAAACCGCGTCTAATGACGTTGACCGCTGCCTCAGGTATTAATTAAAACATTTCCTTACAAGTGTTACGCTAGAGCGAGTGGTGATGATTGTATTGTGTGTTTAGAGCATTGGAAGAAATGGATTCGCTGTTTCTACGTGCGTCGAGGAAGGACCCAAACGCAACTGTTGAATTGATGAAGTCGCAGCTTGGAACAGCGTTAACAGCACTAGACAGGTAATCCACATACAGTACATACATAGATAGGACCGCACACATGGGTAGGGAGAGTGTGTTTTTTTATGCTAACCGAACACACACTTGTCTGCAGCCTTTTACAAACAGTTCCTTCTGAAGTTCTTGATAAAGGGAAAGCTATGGTTGAAGTGTACAGATCACCATTCGAAGAAGACAATGTTCAAGACTCCGCTGAGATACAGCAGCTCCAGTCAATACTGTGAGCAAGGGACTTTTACTATCCAGACGGTTCTGATTCCGTGTATCTATGAGATCCTATATTGTTAACCTGAATTGAAGTATGACATTGCTCATACTAAAACCTGAACCGTGGGCTGCTAATGTAAGAAAACGTTTCACCAAATTGTGGTTGCTTAGTCCCAAGTATTCAGCTTGTATCATGTTTTGACACTGATATTGACATTGAATTATGTCTAATACGAAAATATTTCAGGTCTTCTAATGAATAAATGTTTCAATCTTTTCTTTCAATGAAATGTAAAACTTCCTCTGTGGTTTCTGAAGCAGATATCAAATAAAAAAAGGGCAGGCATGGATCCAGAACATATATTCTTTGTCTTCTCATTACTTGACGATCTTACTTCAAAATGTCTCAAGACAAAACAGACTCCATTCTTGTAGAATATGTTAATGTCCCAAGTTTGTCACTAAAGAACCTTGTGTTGTGGACTATTTGGGCCTTTCACCCTTCTTTTGCTTTCCATCCTCTTTTTTTTGCACTGTCGTGTCCTTGTTTGAGCTTAAAAATCAGAATTGTACAAACAAACTAAACTTGAGTGGGTGTTGGGTGTTCGACAAAGAGGGCATTCTTGCTTCTCATTGCACCATTCCATAATGCAGCTCCTGCACATGAAAGATGACCCTTTCAATATAGGCAAAATGTTTCGTGTGTCTTCGGTATCAAGACCAGATTGAAATTGTTTGAGGAAGGTTTATTTACCAACAAAATACATGACCACAAGGAGTGGCCGTCGGGTGCTGACGGCTGCTTAAGCAGAGAGTGCATTTTCCTACTGCCTGCAACCACAAGTACACCACAAAGGAATTTAAAAAAAAAAAATTCAGAAATGCAATAGAATAGTCCCAAAACAGGATTAGTATATGGCCTCGTCTCACAAGAATAAAACAACTTAGGACCAGTCAAGTGGCCAAACCAAATATTTTGTTTCTGTTAATTACATCAAGACAGACTACGAACACGCAAAGGCATGTACTAAGAGCTGTGTGCCTCTCTTCCAAAATGATCAGTATTCAAAATGTTAGCGATTTCAGGAAATACAGAGGTTTCTAAGTTGTTTATGGAATACTGTACCTCCGTAGTTGAAGTTGCATCGGAGGGAGACCAGTTTCCCTTATCAGCTTCTGGAGTAATCAAATTTCCCTCTTCGTTTAAAACAGGTAACCCTCTCCCTGCAATAACAAAACATACCATTGTAAGTTGAAACAGTGTGATGCATGACAAGCTATATATATTTGAGCCTATGTTACCATCTTCTCTCACATTCATATCTTGATAACTTTTTCGTTTGGTATATCATAATTTGACAACATTTTAATACTGACAATCTAATGTCAAAAATCCACCACGAGATATCCTGTAATGTTTGGAGATACACTGACAAAATTTAATAATTTAAGGACATGAAAGTGAGACAGACCTCCTGAGGTTTGATAAGATCCTACAGACGCCTGCTGAACTGAGCTTGTGATAGATGACAAATTACTCCGACGCAAGCCTTCAGCAGCAAGGATGCACAGTTGGATTAGAAGGAAAACCCCGAGAATTTGGTATCTGCCTCATCAAGAGTTTAAGGGATTTCAGTCACTTAGTGTTGGCAAAATCCAAACAGTTGCAGACAGCAAAAAAAAAAAAATCAATCACCTAGGTCTCTGATTCAATTGTTTTCCTATGAATACATAACGAACCCCAGAGGCACGTTTCGATATATGATAATATAGACCTGAAAAGAAAAGAAGGAACATCACAAAAAAAAAAAAAAAAAAAAAAAACTGTTTCATCTAATTTCAAAAAAAGAAAAAAAAAAGTCACCTTCAAAGTAGAAGAGCATCAAATTGGCACGGAGAAGCACTTGTAAGACTTCACGGGCAACAGGGAGAACCTGAATAGAAAGCACACACACACACCCCATTACTCGCAAAGAAGGAAGAAAAACAACCAAACAATGAGAACTAAACCATTAATTACCACAGGCCATCTTCGAATAGCTCGGTGCCAGAATCTCTCAAGTCTATCTTTAAACCTAGATAATACAGAAGAAGCTGAAGACGGAAGATCAATCATTCTTGGTGACTGATCATCCTCATCAAAGGTAAACGCTTGTGTGGCAGCTCTTGAGCTGTAAAAACCAAAAAGTATATAGTAACACAACCATATTCTGTTAGTTTTAAAAAAAAAAGATATAAAGAACCTAATCCTCTCGGCGATATACGGAACTGCAGTCTGATACAGTATGAACAAAGCGCGTCTAGCTGGTGTAGGAGAGAGCCCATAAGGTCCAGCAACCTAAAATTAAAAAGAAAAGATGCTTCTTCAAAATCAGAAATCAGAATCAGTCTAATCTCAAAAAAAAAATGGAGAGTTTGTGTAAGAAGGAACCTGTATAATGTCACAATACTCCTCTCCTAAAGTTTGTTGCCCTGAACCAGTCGTCAGAACAAAGTAAAGCATCTGCCCAACAAGTTTCATCTGCCCCCCCCGAACACGAGCTGTAATTACAAAAATCTCTCAAGACACACAAAAAAAGGGAAAAGGAAGGGTCGTACCTCTTTTTGGTAAGCTAGAGCAATTCTTGTACCGAATAGGTGACGGAAGGCGTCGCGGCAGGCTTCGTGGATGAAAGAAGCGTATTGATCGTCTTTCTCTGCGGCTCTCATTATCTCCGGCTGAGCTGCCAGCGGGAATCGCCGGATTCCGCCATGATCTCCACTTGAGCCTGCTTCGTCCGGGCCCGGACCCGAATCGCCCCCGCTCCGAAGCCTCACCATCTTCTGGTTGTTTGTTTAGTGGTTCGGTTCGATTGGAGTGCCGCTGATGTTTATCGATGAGGTGATGATGTCACCTAGTTTTTTTTGTTTTTTTTTTTCAACCCACAAATTATTTATTAATTTCTCTAGTAAATAAAGAAAGAGAAGAAATGAATATTTAATTTTATGAAAAACAAAGGGCATGTAATTTGGTAACCGTCACAACACCAGGAACAGATACTAAAAACATGAATAGAAATAAAATGAGAAATTGTAAACACAAATATGACAAAACCATTCTTCATAAATAGTAAATTTCTTTTGGTTCATTTGGTCATCGGTTAAACCCAAAAAGTAAAATTTCTTTTGATGCAATCAAGTATCAAAATATACAAGAAATGGTTATAGAAACAATTTCAAACTGAAAATCACATTTTATGTGCTTTATAAATCAATCATTTGAAAAATATATTATTTATCATACATTAATATAATCTTACAACCCTACAAATACATACCCAATATGTCTTCAAAACTAAACCTTAAACAGTAAATTATAAATCACTAGCGTACAACAAAATATTGTGTATCATACTCTCGAAGTAATAATCTATATATTTTTCAGTTGGAAAACCGATCTCTTATATATTAATTGAAAATCATTACAATATTTTTTTGTATCCACATGTCATCACTAAAATAATTTTTAGAATCATTAGAAAAATAAGTTGGTTCATCTAAACATATAATAAGTTTTTTTTATTAAACTAACTATAAATACATTATTAATGTGATTCATTATTTCCTTAAATAAAATTACAGAATTGTCTAATGTGACTAAAGTATATATGACAATTAATGATTTTGAATAATAAAGATTTGATAAAAATAAGTGTATCTTATATTATAGCTGTTTAATTTTAAACTATTAAAATAAATTAAACCACCATACTAACCCTATAATAAAAATTTATATTTTTCTGTATATGTTATATTTTGAAATTTTAAAAACGAGTATAAATTACTAAAACTGTTAAAAGTCTCGTATTCAAATTTTGTGATCCATAGTTTAAATTTTTTGTTATGACATGATACAACTGATTTCAAAATCATATAAGTTGAAAGTCTCATTTAATAAGTATTAAGATTAAAAGATATATAAATATATATCATTTTAAATTCAATTATATGCCATATAAAAATACATAAATATTTTAGTTTTGAAATTTACTTAAAATTTTTTTTTTGATAAAAAATTTGAAAAAATATTGACAACTTAATTTTTTAAAATATTATTATTACTTAAACTATTAATCACACAATAAAAATTTTGTTATCAGTAATTTAAAGTTTTTGCTATAACAGATACAAATAATAAAAAAAACATATGAGTAGGAAAAATCATGTAATAAATAATAATATTAAAATATACTATATATATGTTAATATCATTCAAATTTAAATATTTACCATATTAAATAGAAAAAATATTTTTTTGGATTAATAAAATATATTTATATGTTTGCACCAATTTAATTATATAAGTAATAGTTACTGACTTTTTAATTATTCAATATATATTTATTATTTCATAATATGTTAAAAACATATAATGCATAAAATAATTTTTATATATAATGTTCACCTCGCGCAAGGCGCTAGTCTTAACCTAATTGAATTATATAATTTTTCAATACAGTAAACACATAATCGTAAATGTTTAGACGTATATTTTTGAATTATACATAATTAAATTTCATAATAGTTTAGCGAGTTCAGTTTAGGCAAACCGACTGTTTTAAATCTGAGTGATTTCGTAAATAAAAATGGTTTAGTCAAACCGACCCAACACGTTTTCAAACCTAAACTCTAAATTCTAAACTGATATATTCCTAAATAAATATTATGATAGTGAATAATAGTATAAGATTGGTAATGGATGCTTTCGAATTCATAATATAGAATTGGAAAATCAACTTATTTAGATCGAACAAAATTGTGTATCCAAACCATATATGCCTCATAAACATTACATGTAACTTAAACACTAACCAAAATAATACATACAATATATGTTAAAAACATACGTCAAATTTTATAGTATTATATCAAACCAAATGGTTGGCATTTTAATAACCAAGCAAGTTTTCGATTAGGATAACCGTATGATTTAATACGAACCAATATAAACATTGTGGTAATTAAAAATAGTTTAGTTAAGTTGATTTTGCACTATCCATGTCAGCAAATTTTAAATCTTGTGTAGAACTGAATAATGTTTGGCTCATCAATATACATCAATTATATTATGTCACATTTTATAACCAATCAAATTATAACGTTTTTAATTAAATGCGTTCATAATATAACTAAAAAAAAATCGATGGGAAATAGATGATTTATACTAAAAAAAATAAAGAAAATAATTAAACAGATGAAAAGTTGAAAACCAAACGAGCAGTAGTAATTTATACTCTCACTCAAAGAAAACAACCGAAAATACAGAACCCTTTCACACTCTCATTTGTATTTTGCCTTGGAAAGAAAACAATCTTTATTTACGTTAACGGCTACCACCGTTTCTTCTCTTTTTGTCTCCATTTGCAGCGCTTGTTGTTGCTTTGTCTGAACCGGACACCTTCGTCCCTGACCCAAGAGAAGTAGAAGACGAAAGCCTCTTCTTAGGCAATACCATTTGCGGAGGTTTATTTTTATCAGACACAACCTTCTTCTTTTGCAAGTCCAAGTTGCTCGCTGATCCGACATTAACCTTGGATTTCAAAGCTTGCGTGCTAGCCAAGTTAAGTGTTGTTCCCGCGCTAGCTTTTGATTTCGTAGCTTGCGCATTAACCATGTTTTTTGTTGTTTCTACACTAGCCTTGGATTTCTTCAACGGTTGTGGGTTACTCAAGTTCCTTGTTGTTTCTCCACTAGCCTTGGAGTTCCCAGCTTCCGCACTACCAAAGGAACTTCTGCGTGACGAAGAGCTACCAACGCTCTCACCATCTTTGACATTTGTAGATGACCCACCACCGATGCTGTGCCTGTGCATGTGGTTAGTCCCTTCGCTCTTCAAGCCCTTGGAATCGTTGTTTGTCGGCCACTGGATAGCTTTTTGGCTAGGTTTAGATCTGGCTGGAGAAATCTTGATGGAGGTTTCGGGCTTGAGAGAGTTTTTGAGGGAGGCCTGACCGTCGTTGGATTGAGGATCCCACGGACGAGAAGCCATCCACCGCTCAATCCAACTCCAACCCCAATGTGGAGTGTTTGCGTCCATCAGCGTCTGGTGTGGAAGTTTTGAAGAACTTCTCCACGTTTGCTGTTTCGTTTTTTTTCCAACATATATAAATCCATATAAATATGTATAATTTCATAACGAAGTTTTATTAGATTTATAAGTACCTGATGACTATAAGCATACGCCAAGGCCCTTTCACGTCTTACAGAAGCTTCTTTTCGATTCACAAACTTTGCTTTGATTTGTTCCTTTGATCTATTGGTGGAATCAAAATCTCCAGCGATAATCTACAAAAAATAAAAGAATTGATTATTTTGATTCACACATTATTGTAGTAAAATAAAACGTATAAAAATTCATTACCAAACTCTGATTCTTGTGTTGTTCTTTTTGGTGACCCTTCTGCTGAATGAGCCTCTGACGAGCTTTGTTCTCTTCAGACAACCGATTCCTCCTCTCTTGAATCTGTGCCTGTAAACGTGTAAGTGTCTGCATTGAGCTAAGCATCGCGTTCATCTGTCTTTTGACGTATTTTCCTTGCAGAAGTGTCTTGAGTCTGGCCATTCCTCGCAGCATGCGTAGAGTTCGACTTGCCTATGAAACCCATTAAATCAAATTAAGCTCAAAGATATATTAAAAATATATATTTGATGTGTTTAATTTTCGTATTTTAACGAATTATTTTCTCTTGTGCACACAAAAAAAACGAATTATTTTCTCTTATGTCTTAGCATATTTAAAATTTTCAGAAAAGATGATCGGACAGTATTCAAAAATGTCCTAATGGCACATGCTAAAAGACCGCTCTGAATAAAAAATCACGTAATAAGAGAAGCATTTACGGGAATGAATGATTTGTATGTATACCTTGTAACATCTATACGCATTTTGGATCTTGATTGCGGCAGCTTCCTCCTTTGATTCCCTAACTTGATTTGTGGATGTCGTGTTCGTGAGACGTACAACCTCCGCCGCAGCATGCGCAGCCACCACAGCTGCTTCGGCTGCAACAGCCGATGCGAGGGCCAGAGCTTGTCTAGTCTTTGCTTCTTTGGAACCACCATATCCTTCACTGCTGGCAGATGCCGGAAGAGGATGGAGAAGAGGAGGAGGAGGAGGAGGGGATGGTGGTGGCAACAATGGCTGAGGAGCGACATCCGGCAAGGGAGGAGGATGAGGAGACGGCCGAGTTATAGATGAAGATGAAGGGTCAATAAGAGAAGTCCTCTCCTCAGAGAATTCAATGGATTCTCTACTCTTTTGTTTCCCAGACCATTTCTTCTTCTCTTTCTCTGGTTTCTTCAAGAATCAAAAACCAGAATCAAAGATTACATATCTACTTATATGCATTAGATTTATGATATAGAGTAAAATCTGAAAACAAACTTGTTGTTTTTTGTCTTTTCCTGATGATAAACACGAGACCGAGACACATGCCAACCAGCCTTTTCCCATCTTCTTTTTGATTCTCCTGAAATTTCAGACAATCTTTCATTCGGACATTCTTACAAAATATTTCTCAAAGAAAAACATTCCTACAAAATGATATCAATTATAGGCTAAGGAGTAAGAAGAGCTCATGTTAAAAGACCTGGTCACGAAGGGCCCCACCGTTTCGTGGGAACCCAATTGACTTTTGTAACGATTGTGTTTTGTTAGAACTATTCAACAGATTTAACGACAGATACATTAAGTTATAAATAACCTTTTTAAGTTTTTTCTTCTTTTTATTTAAAACAATTTATCTACTTCGTTGTTCTATCTAGCATATTCCATTTAATTATTTATTCGGGAGTTGTGACTTTTAGAATTATTTGAAAACCTTATTTTTTAGAATACTAGAGGATGATTGGTAAGTGCTGTAGCTTTATATTTTCTGCTGTAGAATTTAATCTGTAGATTTATTTGCTATAGCTTTTCTTGCTGTAGATTTCCAAAGCACTAATTTTTTACTCTGAAAATAAAGCTCTCTACAGCCATATTTTGATTTTGCAAAGATTTTTTTGCTGTGAGTTTTTTAAAGAAAGCAAAGCTCGATTGGTTGACATATATAGCTCTAGACTAAATTTTGACTGTCCAGAGCATCTACGGCCCCAACCAATCATCCCCTGATGTCTTTGTTTTTGATATTTATCCAAAGCTAATAACCACATATTTAGAGAAATAGTTTCGAGGTTTTAAGCAAAAATAAATAAATAAAATAGTTTCGAGGTCTTCATGAAGGCTCTTTATCCATTCTAGTCTGGAGCCGATTCTTAATTCGTTTGTTTGGTCACGATTTCCATCAACAAATAAAATGCAAAAATGGGAATAGAATAATAAACCAATAATGAAGATAAAAAGAAAATGCGAATTAATCTTTAAGTGGTAGTCTAGTGGTCTTGGATTTAAACAAATTTGATACATAAGATTATTCCTTAAAACGGAATATGTAAAAACCAAACTCTAAGTCTGAGAAATTATAAGTCAAAAACTCGAAACTTCTATTTTATTAACAAAAAAATTGCAATAATAGATGGTTTTTATTCGAAAAGTAGCGATGATAAGAACTACAAATAGTAAATGGGATGGTAAAACTCTTCGGTTCCAAGAAATTATAACAGTTATAACGTATAACAAACAGCTGCTTTTAGTTATATTATTTAATTGGAAGCCGGCAAAGTGAGTACGTGCAAACCTCTTAATCTTAACTCGGCAGATACTGGAAGTATGCACGAATTCCAGCACATGCCGAATTCGATAATCATTTATCTGAAAGAAATTTATCGATGACCACAAAGAAGATTACAAGAGAACTACTCACTCTATTTCCTATTAAATGTCATTTTGAATTTGTGCAGTTAAAAGAAACAATTAATTTTGTATATTTTATATATTTTCTATATAAAAACACAATTACTTATACACATAATCATATTTCAACAAATAGAAAAATAAATTTTTGAATAAAATTAATAAATTTTGCATTGAAAGTCGAAAACGATACTCATTTTGTAACGAAAAAAATTTCTCTATAGCAACACTTAATATGAAACGGATGGAGTATAAGATATTGTGAAAACTAAACAAACAAGAATGATGTAAACCTTAATTCTTGTGCCAAAAAGTGTGTATGCTTGCGAATGTCCTTTCTTGGTCTTCTACCTCTTCTATGGCAGGCCTGCTGCAGCCTGTAAAATATGTTTTGATGAGCATTGCCAATCTCTGGATATCGACATTCTGTCTGTCGGGTGAAGGCCTGAAAGAAATAAATATTTTTTGCTGTGCATTTCTGGTCTGGCCCAACATTGAGTGCACGCCCAGATAAGATTGTGTTGGATGTTGTTACAAGGTCTATGAAGGAAGGAAGGGTTGGGCTTGCGTCCTCAGAAGGAACCAAATCAAAACCCGCTGTCTGAAGTTAATCTAGAGGAATACCTTCATCTCAAGCATCACATTGGGTACGGTGGATTCAAATTTTTATGATCAAGCAAGGTACTTTTTGGGGGGTTCGGGACAGTATATCTTTGGATTCTTGGATGTTGCGAAACAACTGAAATATAGAGACAAAGCTAAATATTTCCATTGAATGGAAGTTAAGAATGGACAGACAACATCTTTTTGGTTTGATGCCTTGTCTGGTATGGGAAGATTGTATATATTACCTTGTTAGAGTGAGGAGATGCATTGATATGAGAATCTCTTTGACTGCAAGTGTAGCAACTACTCTAACTCGTCGAACAAGATGACACAGATCGGAAATCTATGGTATGATCGAAAAAACTCTGGACCAACAGCATCTAAACATGACCGTAGGTGATGCCGTTCCTTTATGGAAACATAATGCTGAGACTTTCAAAAGACAATTCAGTACATAAAATACTTGCAATCTTTTGAGGAGTATTGCACCAATAGTGAGCTGGTATTCGTGTGTCTAGTTCACTAACTTTACTCCGAAATATGCTTTTCTCACGTGGCTGGCCTTGCATAATCGGTTAACAACTGCAGACCTTATGCTTGCGTGGAATGTGGGTATTGACTCGATGTGTATTCTCTGCCACCACTATCCGGGATCATGAGACCATCTCTTTTCTAACTGCGACTTTTCTCAAGAAGTATGGTCGGACCTTGCTAGTGCTCCTCTCCTCTCGCGGTATACTATTCATTGGGAGGACTTAATTGGGTTTCTTATCGACTCAACGCAAGAAACAAAGCTTCTCTTCCTCTTGAGATATATTTTACAGATCACTCTTTATTCACTTTGGCGTGAACCGGATAACATAAAACATGGAATTTCCCAAACTCCAACTGCATCGAAGGTGAAGATGATTGACATGCAGGTCAGGAACCAATGCCTCACAATCAATGTTACTCGAAACCGGAAGTATGATGGACTACTTCAGTCATGGCTTGCTACAAGACTTAAGCTCTGTTTTTAACAAACAAAACAATGCTATGTTTTTAAGTAGCTAAATCTTGTACAAAAGTGTTTTCTGAACAAATTTTACAAACTATTCAAAAAAAAAACTTTTGAGAAAGCACCAAAAATCTATCCTCTCCAATAAAATTTATGAACCACCTCCCCGCCCCTCCCCTCCAATAAAATCATGTTAAAACAGCCGCATGCAATATCTTCAACATCCTGAAATCGAGCAACATTACTAGGTGTTTGATTTCATGGTGTTTAATGGCCTACACGTTTTAAACATTCAGAATTGAAAAGCCAAAGGTTAAAAATACCAATCACATGCCTAGAGATTCCAATGTACAATATAACTCTTGGTGGATCTTTAGATTCTTGGTCTTTAAACTTGTGCAGCTGTTGCATATTATATTTTCTCATTTGTCTTCAACAAATATCTTGTTTATAAAGTCTCTAAACCTTTTGGAATAAAGCTTGGGATCAACAGCTGATATAGAAGTGGGATCTGCATGGAGTGACTTGTAGGCGTGCTCTAACTTTTTGGTGATATCATAGTCTTGAAGAATATCAATAATACCGAAGTACAGGATCACGTCAACAACCTCCTTCCTTGTATTCTTTGGATTTGAGTTGTCAATGCTGTCATCTTCCCACGCTTCTTCCTCAAATCTGCTCACCTGCTCTGCTTTTGCGGGTGTACTTTCCCCAAGTCTAATTAATGGTCCATTACTACATTTTCAACGCAAGACAAATATTGTCAAAGAGGCATATTTTTTTTTTTGTTAACCAGATGCATTATAAGGTTTGAACCCAGGTAGCAGTAATAAATTGACGACACAACGAAACTGGCACAAACTACTACTATATACAAGTCCTAGTTTTGTAACTTTTATCAAATATACTAGGTAATCTCTAGGTGGAGTGAAATATTTTATAAATATTTGTTAAATAAATAAGTTTTTTTTGTCAGCGTTAAATATATAAGTTTTTAAATACCAATAAAATATGTAAAATATACTTTAGTGATTTGAGCAAATCAAAACTATAAAAATTTTTTTATCAATTCAAGTATGTTACATATTTTAAAAATTCAGAAATTAAAATATTTAGGAACTTTTATATAATATATAGTTTAATTTAAACGATATTGAATAGATCTATATTTTAATCTGAATATCAATTAAAAGAAAGTTCCTTCTCATATGTTCTATTATAATTTGTATCTTGTTATACAAAACATTAAAGCTATTAGTCATAAAATTTTCAATGTAAAAATTCTAACAGTTTTAGTAATTTATAATTATTTTTAAAAGTTCAAAATATAACATATACGAAAATAACTAATTTTCATTATATAATTAATGTGATTATTTAATTTCTTTTATTGATATAAAATTCAAAAAAATAATAAAGAAAATCAAATTTTTATTAATCAAAATCATTAATTATCATATATTTTAACCATTTTAGGTAATATCGTATTTTTTATTTAAAGAAAGAATGAATTTTTTTTTTTAAGATTACTAATTAATTTTACAGTTAGTTTGATAAGAATTATAATATATATTTAGATGCACCAACATATTCTTTTACGGATTTTAATAATCATTCTAGTGATTTCATATGACATAGCTCACATATTGTAATGTTTTTCATATACTCATTCCGTTTCGAAAATATCCACGTTGTGGAAAAATATTTTTTAAAAATTACATTTTAATGCATTATTAAATGATAAATAGTAAAAAAATTAAAAAGATGATTATGTTTATTAAAAGTTTTGAAATAGTTAACTATAAAAAATAATATATTAATAATCAATATTTTCTATGTGTTTTAATATATGTGAAATTTTCAAAACTTATATCTTTTTGAAACAAATAGAATAATATATAAGGGATGTCTTATATTTATTTATCCAAAATAAATTGGTAAGAGAAGGTACCAAGTCTGCGTGACAGAGTCCATATTCGGAAGCGAATTATATCCTCTCATCAATTTGTCTTCCTGATCTCTTCGACCTAAATAAACAAAATAGCTAATTTCTCAGTTAACAGGAGAAAAGTACAAAATTAAAAAAAAAATATATACAAAATGAAATAAGTTGAAAGAAATGTATGAATGATTAAATACCGATCCCCAAGGAAATATCGTCACGCAAGCAAGATTCCCGGAAATGGAGACCAATTAAGAGACTATAATCCATAATCCGCTCAGCTTCAAGAAACTCACAGTCGATGTCGATTTGGTTGATAAAGGCATGAAACCACGAGGTCTCGAGTCGAAAGACATACTTGAGATCCAAGTCTTTGAGTGTTGTGGTCTCGTCGATTTCACCTTCATCCTTGTCAATCGTACGGCCATGCGATGAACCTTTCAGGTCAAACCGTTTGTGTATACGATACTCCGAACAAAATAGATTTCCCATCACTATGAACCGAGTCTGTTATATATTTTATTTTTTATTTTTGTCACAAAACAAGAAGTAATGTTTTTATTTGATATAATCAACAAAATATGTAACAAAAGAACATTTCCCATACCTTTTGCCCCCCTACTGGTTTGACACAATGCACGCCAAAAAACTTGGTGACCAATGAGTTTTTGTACTTCGAGACATGCTCATAATAATTTGGGAGCATCTTAAGCAACACCTAAGGATGGTTTACAAAGCTCAGGTGATGTTATTATTATGGCCCTACAGCAATGTGAAAGCAAAATTACCTTTATTTCAGATTTCTTCATGGTTTTAATCATGAAGCGTTCGTCTTGAGTCAGGTAGAAGGAGCTTCCACTCTTTCCAGGAGAAGAAAATTCCCGAAGAGATTCATCTCCACAAATAGCGAGCATGTAATCCGCTGGGTCTATAGTAAATAACTCTCTTAGATGCCTGTTTTGACCACAATAAACGAACCATTAGATAAAATTAAACATATATTTAGAGAGTCACTCAATTCCTATTATATTTCTCCCATACCTAAACACAATGGGGCAGTAGTCTTTCCATTTAAAATCGATGGACTGATGGGGAGGTGTACACTTAGATCCTTCGGGCGGGAACCTGGTCCATTGTTTATCCTTGGGATCAAAATCACAATGCCTAAGCTCCCTCAAAACCGAAGCATGTTTGCCAACAGAATATCTGATGCCAAGCTGTAGATTCAACATCAAATCATAGCTTTTATGTCCGGCAGTAACTGTATACCCCGGTTTCTTAACATCCCCTTCGTCCAGCCATCTCGGACTTTGCTGCGAACTCATGGCACCACCACTCTCCAAAAGCAAAGGGCTCCTTGCCCACTCATACTCTCCACATCCGCTCGCGTTATCACCTGTATCTGACTCGCTCGTGTACGGACTCAACATCGACCCCGCCTCTACATTATCACACGCGTTTGAATCCTCCAGCTCCGATATACAAATCCGCGGAAAGTTGGTAGTCTTTGACAAAGTTTCTACCGAAGAGAGCTTTTGCTGCTGCACAATCTCATCGTCTTTCTTTTTGTTCTTCCTCCCCCACCCACCGAACTGATTATTATTACTTGTCTTCTCCTCGTTCCAACTCAAAACCCCTTTCCCAACCGGAGCTCCGTTTTCCCACATCCCTTCGTAACGGTTTCCGTTAGCCCAAGTCATGATCCCTTTCCCAGAGATAACACCGTTCTTCCACTCTCCCACGTACTCATTCCCATCGCTCCACACATAACGTCCGTTACCGTCTTGCAGATTAGCCTTCCAGTTCCCTTGATAAACGTCGCCGTTCGCGTACCTCTTCTCTCCGTAGCCATGCTTTCTCCCCCAGAGCCAGTGCCCTCTGTAAGTATCGCCGTCGATTCCTATGAACGTTCCCTCCCCGTCCATTCGACCATCCTTGAACTGACCCTCGTAGGTAGCTCCAGACGGCCAAGAAAAACGCCCTTTCCCACTCGCTTTGCCACGTGTCCATTCCCCTTCGTACATGCAGCCATCCGACCACAGATACTTCCCTGTACCGTGAGGCACCCCCGCCGATAAGCCTCCGTTGTAGAGGTCACCGTTCTTCAAAACTTTCTCTACTATTCTAATCTCGGCCTTCCCGTCACTCAGCTCGCAGTTTGTTGTGGGGACCACGCGACGGGAACTCTGTTTATATTTGGTGGCCCCGCCGCTACGACCCCCTGAGGATTGCCCCTTGTTTAGATTCTCCTCACTGAAGAGGAATACAGCCTCTTGCATTTTTTTTTTTATGTTACTTTTCTTATTACTCTACTCCCGCCGGCAACACAGCACCAAAGTCATCAACTCTGACATTTCCCGTTGATTTTTTTTCCAGACTTGTTTGTTTCTTCTACTTAAACATTCAGCAATCAAACCTTTTTGTTCTGTAATTAATTATACATGTAAAAAGTGATCAATGACGGAAAAAATTAATCTGTCTAAATCTGAAAGTATTTGTTGTCATTAATAGCACATAAATATATACTGCATCAAAACGAAAAGAATGAACAAATAAAATAAAATAATCTCTCTTCATTTATGTTCATTACTCCCTCCCTTTTGTTATAAATGTCGTTTTCGAATCATTTTTTTGTTTCAATATAAACAATGCAAAATATAGTGACAAATGATGAGGATAGAATGGGTGCTTCAATTCGTGTGCAAATCTCTACAGTGTCATATAAAAAAACCAGAGGGAGTATAATTTCATAAGAAAAGAAAAATATTAGACTTCTATTGTCATCTCAAAATATAGAATCAATTCAATCAGAAAAACAGAAAAGAGGATCGACCATCATTTATGTTCATTCTAATGTGATTACTTTTCTATCTTCGAATTGGTTAATAAATAAGAAAAATGTCTTATTCTTAGCTCATTAATAGGATTGGATTCGTTGACTAATAAAAGGAAAGATAAGATGGACTCATCGAGAGATTATGAATGAGTGTTACTCGTAGATTACCCCCAAAAGATCTGAGAAAGCTAATAAAAGTAAAATGCTTACCTGAATAGTTGAAGAGAAAATGATATATGGTCACCCGACAAAAAGTAGTCCAGAAAAGAAGGTTTGATGGAAATGAGACGCAAGTTATATAAAGTTGAAAGCAGAGAATGAAGATCGAAGGAAGCATTTATCAGGAAAACTAGGAATGGTGAAGCTCTCTTACAAGGAGATAAAATGATCAGCTCAACGATGAAAATCTGGCCGTTAGATGTGTATCTGCTAAGTTGTTTGATTATTTATGTAGCCTGCAACAAGACAACGTGCTGGCCTCTATCATATGATCTTTTAAAATCTTGCAATATTTTCCTATTTTAAAAAATCATTAAATTATTTTTCTGTTCGATGACAACAACAAAATAAAATGCTTGTGCGTTTATAATTATTAGGCTTCGAGAAGATTTAGTTCATGTTTGAATATCATATAAGAATATGCGGTGCTTTAGGTGGAGCTAAGTCTGTAGCGACATAAACAATGTTTTTGAACGTGCTTCAAGCCTACAATCTTGGTCTTACATCATGTGCCACAAGTCAGAAATTTATATTACTCTCCCCTCCGCTGGGTCACAACTCATAACTCACAAGTCAAATCACAAAACCACAATTAGTTACCAATAGTTTTAGCAGATTCTGGTTATGTTCAGGGTTAAAAAACAAAACTCAAACAAATCTAAATTCTTTTGGTTTAGTTTGGCTTGAACTCGGTTGGGTTATAAACAAAAACTATAAACAAAAGAAAAAGTAGCAAACTTTTATTAGAAAATATTACAAGGTGGTGTGACACTCTCCAAGTTTGTATAGGACATTTTTATTTATACTAGGCTCTGTTCAAAAATACGCTAGGCATTCCTTGTATGTTTTACGTTCGGATTGACCTAGGGCCAAATGAAAAATTGGAGATTACATAGAGATTAATCGGAGTTTAATTTTAAGAAATTTATCTATTTATATTAAATATGTGCATATATACCAAATTTGAATCGTGTGGGTAGAGGTCCGCTACAATTGGTAGAAGTCTCGTTTTCGAAGGTAGGAGTGCCCATTTTTTAAAGAATCAAGACTAGGTTAAATGAACTAAGAAATTACCAATTTATTCTCGTCTTTAACCTTTTGACTACGAATTCACAGCCATTTTCTTTTTCCTTGTGATTTTGTTGTTTTTCTTGTTGATATTGTGGGTTTAACTTAAAATTAACACATCTATAAGCTAATATGTGATTTCAAGCTTTAAATCTACAAGAATAATGGTCTTTTTATTTTTTCTGATAAATTGACCGAGTAAAGCCAAGACGCCACAGTCTCTCATCGTGCACGTTTTTCCGGCGAGTATCCAGTCACCGAGAACATGTTTTCGTACAAGGATTCTAGGTGAGTATTACCCATGAGTATGCGCACGTTTGTTTTACAATATTGTAATGCACTATGCTTAGCCTATTTGTGTTATTTGTACTGTTTTTTTTTCCTTTTCAAAATAAAATTTAAGCATATTGTGACTATTTAGATTAGAAATTGCATTAACGTTGATGCTACTGTAAATGCAAAAACTATAGTAGGAACTGTAACATAAATCTACCAGTGTATGTATCTACAAAGATATGTGTATATATTAGAATTCTTTTAATATGAATTTACAAATCTCTCTTTAAATATAACTTCAACAAGTTTAAGACATTCTTGACTTCTTCTTTAGCTTTCACACGTCCTAAGTCGAATACATAACTTTAAAACCTCTCCTCTTAACCCTTTTGTGCTTTTCACTCAACCTTAAAATTTTATGAAGACCCACACTTATTCTAAGAACATAACACACTTATGCTAAGAACATAATTCGAGTGATTACCTTAATACACATGCCAAAGAAGATTATTTATACATGATAGCCAATCGCCTAACCCAACATGCCAAAGAGATATTCCAAAATCTCCAAATATGGCAAATTCCCTAAATGATTTAGTAATAATTTACTAAGCCTTTATGAAACTTCCACGACGAGATCTTCCTTGTCCAGGGTGAACATCCATCTGTTTTTTTCTCCAAGTGATCTTTAGACTGTCTCCAACTTGGCTGTCGATCCTATTCTCAAGTCTTCAGCTCTACTACATCTAAATCATTCTGCTCGCATACTCGTTATAGCAATCCTCTCGTACTTCCAATTGGTTGAAGTTTTCAACCTGATATTTGCATCTTCGGAAGCATCCTTGATTGAAGGCTGGCTAAACAATAAAGAAAAGAAGAAACTGAAAGGGAAATAGAATAAAAGAAAAATGGAAACTTCGTTTTTTTTAAAACTGGATATATTATGCAATTACAAACTCTGAGAAATATTACAGACGATTTTACAGCCGACAATTCTCTATCAGATCCATGCTTGACGGTACTCCTTGCGCCATGTTGCAGATGTCTTATAAGCCGTTTCTCTATTAATTCGCATAATTTCGTCTTCTCCGAGAATTGAAACTCAGACCTCCTGGTGTATAAGCATTAATAAATTTTTGGTCAAATCACTGGACCAAGTGGGCTTCTCAAAAACTTCGTTTATGATTCCAAACTTTAGGAATAAATCTGCTCACGACATAGGAAAGAAACAGATTTACCATAACTAAAAAGCCGGATCTGTTTCAAACAAAAAGGGTCACACTAAAATCATAAGGAAACAAAGGGATCACCAGAACCAAAAAGGAAAACACTCAACATGGTAACTAGAGCACCGGAAAAGAATTCCGGCCGAGAGCCAAGAAAAAAAGGAAAGTGGATTCTTCGGTTATTTTTTGAGAGTAGGTTTTTTACGAACTAGTTTTGAGTTATTTGCATAAATCTATTCCAAAGATTAGGACATGATAATTTTCATTTCAAGCAGTCTGTTTTGAGATAACTGATGAATTAGCCAATTATGCCTTCTGTGTTTATACGTTAACTTGTAACCCCTGTTAAATAGTGAACAGAAATTTAGAAAATAAGAAGAGTCAACATTCAGAAATTGTTCTTGTCTATTATTGGAAGTTTATGTTTCTTAAACTAAGATTTATAACCAAACATCTTTGTGTCTTTGTCCATCAGTAGTCAATATGTTGCAACCACTACACTGGAAACAAAGATAATTACGTGTTCCATATTTACTCCCTATCCTTAGGCTCAAATTGTTATTCATCCCCAAGTGAACACGCGCTTAAGATAATTCCATATAAATAAGGATGATCCAAAGAGAGTTGTAATGCTAAACAGAAATCCAAATCCATAAATCATAAAATATTACATAATAAAAATCTAAAGCGTCAACGCTTGCAACTATAACAATAATGAGTATGGTCCCTAGATGGTGTTCCACAGTTGTAGCAAAAAGCCAACCCACACCTGCACACAAGTATTAAAAAGCTCAGAACTTTCATTAAAATATTTGCATTATTAAGATCAAAAAGAAGAAGAAGTTACCTGCACTTCATGTATAAGCAACCTTGAGACTTCTCAATGTAGAATTTGCAAGAAGGGCATCTCGCCCATTTGTGAGACTCCGCCATTTTCTTCAGTAAAATGTCATCTCTTCCTCTTTCGTTATCAGCCAGCTTCTGAAACTCCTCGCAGGTTATCTCGGGATGCCACTGCGTCCCGCACGCCGCACACACCAGTCTATTACAATGAGGACACTCGGATTCCTTCATATCGCCGCCGTCTTGGCCCTCGTCCAAGAAAACCAGAGCAGAGCAGTCCTTGTACGGACAGTAGAACCTCTTGGAACGCATCACCACGGCCTCGCAGAGAGCGTCTCCCCACCGATCGAAAACCTCCCGCGGCAGGATGGGACGGCACTGATCCGGCTCGAGCCGCCCCGTACAGCCGGAGACAGGGCAGCCGATGGAGAGCAGGTTGTCTTGTAATTTAGCGGCGATGTATCTGGAGACGCAATCGCTGCAGTAGGAGTGAGGGCACCCGCTGATTTGAAACGACTCGACCGTTGGTTTTGATTCGACGCAAATCTCGCAGTCGAAGAAGGCCACGGGCCTTCTCCGGGGCTTCTTGCTGTTCGAGGACTGGCCTGTCTCTAGAAATTTGCGAGCTGGTGGAGGGAAACGGAGGATTCTGAGATCGTCGTCGTCGTCATCTTCTCCGCCGTTGTATTGATCGAGATCTATGAAGATTGGCGGTTCGGATTTGATTCTGAGGCTGCGATCACGGTCGTAACTCTCGACGGAGATGGCTTCGCGTTTTGTGGAGCCGCGGGAGGAGAGAGGGGCGGAGAAGATGTAACAGTCGCTATCTTCTTGGTCTATGTCTCTGGGGAAGTCATTGAGATCGAAGACAGGTGCAGTGTCCGTTCGTGTCGCCATTTCGTGATGAGTAGAAGAAGAGTATGTGGTTAGGGTTTTACGCGACCCTTTTTCGGATGGTCTGTTGGACCAATGGCTAAAACACTTGTTCTACACTTGTCTTTCATATTTTTCATGAAAATAAAATTGAAAAATAAAAATAAAAAGCAGGGGAATCTCATTGTATATCATCAACCAAACAAATTAGAATCAGCTAAGACCATCCCTAACCCTTCATTCTTAGAGCATCTTCACACCATTGGAGTCCTTATGATTATTAAACTAATATTTTTTTTTAGAATAGTTAAGGACTCTAATCAAAATATTATGTCCACTTGTGTTTTCCAATTTGGAGTCATTAGCAATAAAAAAAATATTAAATTTAAAAACATGTAAAATTTAAAATTTCATTTATTACATGATTAAATATTAAGATACAATAATTATTAATCTTCATCACCAAATTTGTTCCAAATGTTTTCAATTAAATCATTTTTCAATTGTTCATGTATATGAACAAGAGTCATATATGTTCATTACATACTCTCTTTTGTTTTGATCTTCTGTGATCTTGTTGCTTAAAACTCAAAACTGTTCTTATTATGGAAAACCAACGCAAGCAACAATATTGTTGTTGTTCTTAACATAATATTCTTCTCCCAAAAATTCTGACAAGAGATCAATAATGTATTTGAATCCAGAGATTTATAACCTAACGGCATCAGTGTTAAAAATAGACATAAATTACAGAAAAGCTGGGAACATTTCAATGCAAACAACTGCAGAACTGTGTGAGATTTTATTATTAAAAACAATCAGCAAAAAAGACTCTTTATCTCTTCACTCTAATACAAGATTATTCTCTTCACTTGATAAAGGTCTGATGCCACAAAGATTACATGAGAATCACACAAAGCAAATGTCTCATAGTTGGGAAATAACTAAGAAACATGACCAATAACAATAACAAATAGCTTTGGGAGTGTATTAAAAGTGGCAAACATACATATCCACTACTGAAGCTTGAGTTCCATGATGTTCTTGGTCTTGGGAGGATATGCCAAGTAAACCTTCACCACCCTCTCTACAACCTCCAGCTGCTTCTTACCTTCAGCATAAGCCTCCTCCACCTTAGAATGATCAGTGAGATTCTTGTTAAATTGTATCTAAAACAACCTCCTTAGACAATCAAAAAATAAAAAACTGCAGTGAACATACAACTAAAGTCCAAAACTCCACGAAAATTTATAGAATTGCAGACATAAACAAGAACATCTAATTCACAGAAGAGGATCCGATCAAATTCTCACCAACTATTATACCAAATAAGAATAGAATTTGAGGAAACGAAACTCCAAGTTCGTATAAACTGAACAATTTTTTTTCTCGCCTTTGTCGGATTTGTCGCCAAGAGAAATCAACAAGAGCACAATCGCCTTTCTCGCCGAGAGGAAAGCTTTTTTTCTCGCCTTCGTCGCCTTTCTCGCCAAGAGAAATCAAGAACTGCACAATTGCCTCTTTGTGGCCGAGATCAAATTTTTTTCTCTCGTGTTGAATCGAAATGAAATGTTTTTCTCTCCAAACGAAACACAATACTCTCCCCACCCAACGCCAAGCCGCCACGTCTATAACTTAGCTTTTCGATTTATTCTGAAATAAGTTTTGTTTCAATATTATATAATTTTTTGCTTCAAAATAAAATACCGAACAGTGTTGTTTCAAATTAATATACTTTTTATATCTTCATTTTTTTTTGGAATGGAAGTTTTAAATTAAATTAGTCTTTAACTTTTATTTATTCTTATATTTTGCTAAAATAAATTATATATATTAATATTATCTAATTAATATCACAGTTCAACTATTATTTTCATTTAATTAGATTTATACATCGAATAACATTAAAATATTTATTTCTAAAAAAATTAGCTCGGTTAAGAAGAATCAAAGATAAATAACTTGATTTTTACTTCAAAAAACTTTTCTTAATTACTTATAGAAAATATATATGCATGGTGTTTTTTATAAAATATGATGTTTTTGTTTGTTTATTCATAACAAGTAGTAAATTTACTATACGATAAAGTTGAACGTAAATTAAATAATAGTTGTGTTAGATTTTTGTTGAAATAAATAATTGAGTAAATTAGTTTTAAGTGAAAAGCTGAAAATTATAATTAATAAAAAATGAGAGACATAGTGTATTTAGAATTCTCTTTAAAATAAAAAGAAAATAAAGTAAAAAGAAATCAAGTCCTATATACCTAGAAAAATCCATAATTAGGTAAATATCCTTGCTCTTGTCTTTGCCCCAGCCCCAGCCCTGCCAGCCCCTACCCATACTTCTTCTTTCTCCCTCTCGTATTTCCCTAAAATCTCTTACCAAATAATAATATTTTTTTCTCTCTTTCATCTTCCCAAATTTTTTATTACACTATTTTTTAGAAATAGATTCTTCTTCTCTTTTCTTTTTCCACCGTTGTGAATCCAATAAAATTATCTCATCAACAAGTTCATCCAAAATAGCTTTTTATCAGTTTTTTTTCGATGTTGACCATGATATTGAAGGTTCCAAGCGAGTCCATGGCTCATACACGAGAGATCTCTTCAATTCACGTGTTGATGTATGCATGTTGGTAAGAGCACATGGCCATATGAATGAACCGTATAATCAAGAAAGAGTTGGTTCTTCTTGAAATTGGAATTTCACATTTCAATTGCGAGTACCCTTGTCGCTATATAACATGTTTGGTTAAGCCTTGTGAGCAGATACACGTTGAGATAATTGTTACCAACCGGTGGTGCCATATGATTTAAAAATTGTTCGATAGATGCTACAAATAGGTGTGGCTAGATATATGGTTTGTTAATTTTTACATAATATATTTTCGTTAGCTGATATATGTTTCTTTAACTGTTACAAAAGATGTTGACGCTTTTTTAATTTATGGGTAAGATGTTTATAAATAGCTTGCTTTAGCTGAAACATATTTGGTTAAATGCTACAAAATTGGTTATTGGACTAACTTAATCATTATCTATTTAATTTATATATTCTTTACGGTTAATCATTATTGTATTACATGCAAAACCAATTAATTACATCTAACATATGTTTTACATCATAAATGACATACTACATTACGATTATTGGTTTCGGTACATAATAAGTTTTTTCTAATAAACAAGTTGTCCACTAACAATCTATATAACATTTTACAATAAAACTTAGCGTTAAACTTCTTGCGCTACAAAACAATTTTTTCATATGATATGTGGTTGTTAGATGGAACATAATAGGTTACCATGATAACTTAATCATTATCTTGTACATGTTTGGTTAGTTGTTATCTAACTTGTAAGACAATTTTTACAATGGTTGGTGAGATGTCGAGAGATAACTAACTTTACATGATACATGATTTGATACATGATTTGTTAAATGCTACTAAATAGGCTATTGTTCTAAGTTAATCGTTATCTTTGTAACTGTTATCAAATTCCCTAATTTAGCCATTTATTTTCAATTTCAAAAGTTCAACTCAAAGATACATATACTAGAGAAAAAGTTATAGTAGTTGCGTTTGGAATAGATATCCAAGAGAACATGTTTGAAGGTTTGGCTTTCTTTGAATCTATGATTCACTCTCATCCATGGTGTTTCAAACATCAATTTATTGATGTGATGGTGACACAGATGGATTGAAGAGGAGGATGAGGTTACCATATGATTGGTGTCGGAAATAAAGTAGGTGATGATTTGAAGATTTAAGAAGAAGATCGATTGATTTGAAAGGAAACTTTAATCTTAATAGAAGTTGAGAAAATTGGGAGAGAAATAGAGAGAGATGTAAGTTTGAAAAAGAAAGAGAAACAAAATGTAATTCTAGAGTATGAATAAAAAGGAAAGGGGGACATAAATGTCTATCGTGGACATGGATTTTTTTATGGTTTAGGATAGTTTTTTAATTTCTCTATGATTTAGGTATATTGACCAAATTCTAATTGTCTCTAAAGTAAAATATTGTACTGGATGTCTCAAAAGTAAACTATCGTAGTGGACTAACCATTAATAAAAATTAAAATCAAATTTTAAATAGTGACAAGAGCTTCTATCAGGGGGATAAAAACCAAAATCTAAAAAATTGAAACGAATTCTCCAGAAAGATAATATCAAATCCGAATCGAAATTGGTTAAATATCCAAACAAGTTTAAAATTTTGGTATTTAGAGAATCGAAACCAAACTCAATACAAACCAAAGTATTTTGAGTATCCAAATATATTCGAAGTATATTTGTATATTAAAATATATAATTTTTTTAAAAAATTTAATATATTAAAATGTCTAAAAACTTGAAAATATATACAAATATTCAAAAGTAAATGTCTAAACATCTAAATAATACTCATATTCAAATATTTAAGTCAAATCAATTTATATGTTAAATTAATTTATTTTGGTAGACATTATTCAAATTAATATGTAATGTATTATTATTTTTTAGATTTTGAAAACTTTAAATTATATATGAGTTTTATTTTATTTTTTAAAATTTAAACATGTTATGTGAACTCTAAACCGAATTCGTAAATATTCGAACCGAACGTGAACCAAAATTTATAAATTTCTGAATATGGCTGGAATCTTTAACACTGAAAATTAGAAACATGAACTGACCAGAACCAAATTAGAATCGAAATTGATAAATACCCGTATCAAACTTGTGAATCTTTAATTTCAGAGAAACTCTAAACTCGAATATCGAATAGATCCAAACCGAACGTCTTCTTTTTATCTTTTTTAATTTATTGAACAAGCCAAAAGGGGGCTATGGTTCGATTAACGATTTAGTGGGAACAGCAGGCCTGACGGCTCTATTTGTCATAGGGGTTTTCTTCTCCGACACGAACATAGTAAGATGTGCGGCAGGGCTCGCTGTACTCTGAGACCTGAAGATGTCCGCAGGGCTTGTCACCGCCATGGCTCTACTGCCCGTTTTCTTCATCTTGAATGGTTTTTTTCTCCTTTTTCTCCTTTTTTTTCAGTTTTCCTTTCTATTTGACTGTGGGTCCTCCCAACACTGTTGTTTTTGTCGTTTATACAGTTATCGTCCTTCTTACAATGTTGCTCCGGGATCTTATATGCCGGTTCTGCGGAGAGACAAAGATGGTGTTGCTGTTCACTGTATGAAGTGGGGATTAGTCCCTGGCTTCACTAAGAAAACTGATAAGCCTGATTTCTTCAAAATGGTAAAAACTTTGCTACTTGGTTTTTGCATCGGTTTAGTATCTCTGATTACTGTCCCGAGGCCGATCATATTTTTTGCAGTTTAATGCTCGGTCTGAATCGGTAGCTGAGAAAGCATCTTTTCGTCGATTGCTTCCAAAGAATAGGTGCCTTGTTGCAGTTGATGGGTATCTCTATTATCTCTTTATTATTCTTAGCCCATCTTTCATCTGTATGTGAAGAAAGATATCCTTAATTACTTATATTCTCCTCAGAAGTTACCGTCTCTACTCATTTCATGGTTACTCTTTTTGATTCTGTTTAATTAAACTCAAGGCTAAATTGCTGTTATTATCCAATTTTTCTGTAGAAACTCTTCTTCTTATATATGTAGGATCAGATTATCTTGTAGTTGTTTGAATCCATTTGATCTGAGAAATGTACAGAGTTTAGGATCACAAAACTGTTAAGAAAATTTCTGATGTTATGTTACTGTAGGTAGATGTGTAACCCTTTTCTTAATACATGCTTGTTGTATTTGTGTCTATTATATCCCAAAGTTATAAAAAAAATACTTATATAGTGAGATTCATCTTGAAGGTTCTATGAGTGGAAAAAGGAAGGCTCAAAAAAGCAACCCTACTACATCCATTTTAAGGATGAGAGGCCTTTGGTGTTTGCTGCTCTTTTTGATTCTTGGCAGAATTCAGGAGGTGAACTGTTTGAAATCTTTTATCTTCTATAGTTGCTACCTAGTAATTACTTACTGCAACGCTTAGAGATGAATTTTCATCCTTTGTTTATGGTAGCTGAAATTTCTTGTCCGCTTTGAATGAATTTTACAAGATAGCAGTTACTCTTTTCTGTGCAGGTGAGACACTTTATACCTTCACGATTCTGACAACCGCTTCCTCCTCAGCTTTGGATTGGCTCCATGGTGAGTTATAAATACATTTAATTATATGAATGTTACATTTCTGATTCTTAGTAGCACATCATAACATATAAAGTTGGAAATTCTGTATACTCTGTGGACCCGTTCCTCATTGTTCAAGACTATAACAGGGATGGATATGAAACTTCCGAGTAATATACTAAGTAAAATTGCGTTATTTCTGTTTACATCTGATTTGATAAGCTGCAAAAAAACACATCTGTAATTGTGAAAAGAACAACTGAATTGAGAAAAGAACAAGGACAGAATGCACCTCTGTTTCTGCAATGTATATTAGTTTAATAATTGACTGTTGCTTTTTGTTTATTTTTGACTTAAAGACAGAATGCCAGTAATTCTGGGTGACAAGGATTCAGTCGATACATGGTTAGATGATCCCTCAGCGTCGAAACTGCAGCCATTACTTGCACCTTATGAAAAATCGGATTTGGTAAGCTTTACTTTACTTAGTTCCTCATTTCTATGTAACAAAGGTTTTTTGTTTTTGTTTTTTTTTGTGCATACTCTTGAGATTGAATTTTTTCAGGTATGGTATCCAGTAACCTCTGCAATTGGTAAACTATCTTTTGATGGACCAGAGTGTATTCAACAGGTACGGTTTAACCAGTTTCCCCTTTTTTTATTATTGCATACTAGTCTGCGTCTCAGGCAGTTTTGGTGTAAACAGATACCGTTAAAGGCCTCACAAAACAGTTTGATCTCCAAGTTTTTCTCAGCAAAGCAGCCAAAAACAGAAGAAAGAGACAAAGAAACCATCCCAGCTGGTCCGAAAGAGGAACCTTTACTTGAAGGGGTCCTAGTCTCGGATAGCAATGATGATGAAATTAAACAAGTGGATGAGGAGAAAGCGGAAGCATTAGTTGGAGAAAGCTCAGCCATTGCATCTCATCCTGAATCTGTAAAGAAGGAAGTTGAGGAGGGTACATATGGAGAAGGTGAATCCGTGGAGACTGGTGGCTTAGAGTTAACCGGGAAGTCGAGTGGGAGAAAGCGAGATTATGAGTTATTTTCAGCTCAAGAAAAGCCATGGAAACAACAACAGTCTGTTGTTGTGAGGTTGCAAGATGATAAAAGCTGTGGGAAACACGGAAGGAAGAAGCAAGGAAAAGGAAACTCTAAGGAGACGCAGTCTACGTTACATTTCTTTTTCGATGAGAAGTAGTTTGTTTGTACATAAATCAATCTATGAGGAGGACGTTGTGTTGAGAGCTAATATGGTTTGTAGTAGATCATCAAGGATTTTATGTATCGTCGATACTTTGTTTTATAGGTTGTGCTCAGATCTCTTTTATATAATAACTGTTTGAGAAAAAATAGATAAACCGATAAGCAAAGAAAAGAACCGAAGTAAACCGGACGGCAAACCGAAATATTGCTAACAAAAATATAGTCGGCGATGATATTGTATCCGAACAGTTTGTAAACCCTAGAAAGAAGAGGCGTTGATTCAGCCAAAATCGATTAGAAGTTGAAATCGAGATCGAATCCAATGAGTTCTTCGAAATCTAATTACAAGGAAAAGATAGCTGCTGCTCGTCGGAAGTGAGTAAATCTCCGTCCCCTCTCCATGAAATCTACATGGAGAATGAATAATATTAACAATTACCTCTCTCGTTTCGTTTCAATAGGGAGGAGAAATCAGAAGAGTCGGATAGTCTAAAGTACAGAGACCGTGCCAAGGAACGAAGGGAGAATCAGAATCCTGATTACGATCCCTCCGAGCTCGGCTCTTTCCACGCCGTTGCTCCTCCCGGCGCTGTTGATATCCGGTGAACACTCGTTTCTCCCCCCCCCACTGTTTGCTCCAATTTTTCTAATCTAAAATCCTTCCCTTCTCTAAGTTTTTTTTTTTTCTTTTTTTGTCGTGTAGTGCTGCCGATGCACTTAAGCTCTCTATAGAGAACAGCAAGTATCTTGGAGGTTCGTGTTACTTTTGTTTTTTTTTATTATTATGATCGATCGATAGATCCTTCTTTTTAATGTTTTTTCTCTCTCTTAAATTGAGTTTGAATTATTTGGTAGGTGATGTTGAGCATACGCATTTGGTTAAGGGGTTGGATTATGCTCTGCTGAACAAAGTAAGGAGCGAGATTGACAAGAAGCCTGACGCTGAAGATGATGGTGGTAGTGGGAAGGCTAGGTAAGGTTTTTTTTAATTATATTTGTTTTTTTTTTTTTTACTTGACTCTTTTTTGTTCCTTATCCGCAAATTTTTCCTCTTTCTTTTACAGTGCGCCTAAGGAAGATCAACGAGTTACTTTCCGTACTGCAGCTGCAAAGGTATGTTAATTTTGCGCAAGTTTTGGGATTTGGATTAAGCTTTGATATGATGTCTCTTTGTCATGTCTTTCAGTCGGTTTACCAGTGGATTGTCAAACCTCAAACTATCATCAAGTCTAATGAGCTCTTCCTTCCCGGCAGAATGACTTTTGTTTATGATATGGTAATAATGCATGTACTCGTACATATGTCTATTCTGCTTGCACACTTCTTCTATAAGTACTTTGACGTTTTGTCTTTCACTCTTCGTTTGTAATTGATTTAATCACCATATGACGTAATCTATTTTAAGAATCGTATCAGCAGAATTGGTTGAAAAGTCCTTTTAAGTTCTGCTTTTGCAAAATTAGATCAAATAAGAGGAAAAAGGTTGAGTATTGCTATTTGCTGCTCAGTAGTATTGTGAATGAAGTTTCCTTTAAATTATTTTTTAGTTGGTTCACAAGTGTCTAAGACTCAGTTAAGCCAGCTAACCTTAGTATGATTTTAGTCAAAACACTCATTATCTGAGTCTTGTATCATAATAATTTGATTTACTCTTTGTTACTATTTTTGCTGAGTTTAGGAGGGCGGCTATACCCATGACATTCCGACCACGTTATATCGGAGTAAAGCTGACTGTCCATTACCAGACGTACGTATATTTCTAACTCCTTCTTGCAATGGTCTTCTTGATCCTGAAGATTTCTTAGGACTGTGCACAGTGATTGTTACATATGAAATGTTTGTTGTAATGGGTTTTGGTAAAAATAATATATTAATTACATTTCTTCGAAAATATTTTTATTCATAATTTTTCCTGCTGATCTTGGATCAAAAATTCGTATTGGTCAAAAGGACATGGTTAGAAAAAATTTAATGAAAGCGCTGCTGCAGTTGCGGTGATAATTGAATCATGAGCATGCACTAATGCTATATATATTCTTTTCTCCGACAGGAACTTGTGACAGTCAATGTTGATGGTTCTGTGCTTGATCGAATTGCTAAAATCATGACATACCTTCGCCTTGGATCCACGGGGAAAGTTCTCAAGAAGAAAAAGAAAGAAAAAGATGGTAAAGGTAATAATCGTCACTGTAAGATCATACATGTTGTGCATTTCCTAGCTACACTTGCATTGTAACACAGATATTTTGTAATAGCAATACTGCCCTCGCTTACAGACTGGTTAAAATCTCCTCAAATTGTTTCTACTTTCCCCCTAAATTTGCTAGTTGTCTAGTTAACAAGTGGGAGCCAAGGATGTAAAGAGTATTCCTAGTCTTCAACTACATTCTAGTATTATTATCTATGATGTCTGGTTGGGTTCGGTTAATTTTGTTATCAATTCTGAAGGAAGGTAGTTGTATTATAATACTTTTTGCGGCCACTCGATATATGTAGGCATGGTTCTTTGACTTCCTTTTAGAAATTTGTATTATGCCTTGTTGAAGACATCGGCTTGTTTCTGGTCATTTAGGCATCTTAATTTATTTTTTTCCATGTTAATGTTTATGCAATTTGTTTGTTCTTTCCTCCTTCTCAATTACGTTCTCTGCAACTTCTTCAAATGCAGGAAAGACGTCAACTATTGCGCATGGATATGATGAAGACAATAATCAGTCTAAGATTGAGAATGGATCTAAGAACATTATTCAAAGGGAAGTTTTGCCTCCTCCTCCTCCGCCGCCATTACCGGCTGGGATCAACCATATGGATTTGAGTAACAAAGAAGAAGTACCCCCTGTTCCGAGGGCAGAGGAAGATGACATATTTGTTGGTGATGGCGTCGACTATACTGTTCCCGGTAAAGATTTGACGCTGAGTCCTATTTCTGAGGACATGGAAGAATCTCCCAGGGATAAGGAGAAAGTCTCTTATTTTGCTGAACCAGTGTATGGTCCAGTACAGCCAACTGCTGGTCAAGAATGGCAAGATATTAGTGGATATGGTGAAATGCATACTCAAGGACTGGCTGCGGAGTATCCGGGAGAGTGGCAGGATTACCAATACGCAGAGCAAACTGGGTATCAAGAGCCTGGAATGGAGAGTTACGTCGCCCAACCAGAAACGGATATTTTACAAGATCCTCTACTAATGTCTCAGGAAGAGAAAGATAGGGGTTTGGGATCAGTGTTCAAGCGTGATGACCAAAGGCTTCAACAGTTGAGGGAGAAAGACGCACGGGAGAAAGATCCAACTTTTGTATCCGAGAGTTATTCAGAGTGTTACCCGGGTTACCAAGAGTACAACCATGAGGTTGTCGGCAGCGATGAAGAAGCTGATTTGTCTAAAATGGACATGGGCGGAAAGGTAATGTACTCCTCCTTGGTTCAATCACATATCCTTTTTTCTGTCAATAGTGAAAGAGAGAAAAGTTACAGTTTCTGGGGTGTTGATGTTACATGAAACAGGCAAAAGGGGGTTTACATCGATGGGATTTCGAGACTGAAGAGGAATGGGAAAAATATAATGAGCAGAAGGAAGCCATGCCAAAAGCAGCGTTCCAGTTTGGGGTAAAGATGCAAGACGGTAGAAAGACAAAGAAGCAGAACCGTGACCAGAAACTTAACAACGAGCTTAACAAGATCAATAAAATAATGACGAGAAAGAAGATGGAGAAGGAGGGTGGGGATGTTGCTTCTTTGGATGCCTACGATTCACAGACTCCCAAGAGATCCAAGCATTGAGTTTATTTTCTCAATTATGTAACTACTGTCTCTTTCTATTTTGTATTTGGATTGTTAGTATTTATCACGAGTTTCAGAGTTTAAAAGGATTTTACATCTCAACAACAATTACTTGTAAACTCTTTGATTTTGAGTTAGTAATTGAGCTACTCCACTGAGAAAGCTACGATCTCATGACGATCGTAGGGAAAGGACTCATCTCGACTATTCATGCAGTACTCAGCATACAAACCTAAATGAAAATGACAACAAAGTTTTTATTTAAAATTTGAAAATAATATTTCAAGCAAAGCCTCTGTCTCACACCTCGGCTTTGCTTCCCTCCACAAATATCAAACCCTCCATTCCAACTCAAGTCTCTGACTCCTCTGTTTCTTCAAGTTGTAACATGGAATGCTCTGTTCCATTACCACCTACATCCTTGCTCTTTTCCTGTCCTTTCTTCCTGAAATATACTCGTTGAAGCGTATCAATACCCCACCCCCACGAGAAAAAGCTTGGCCTCAAGCGGGAAAAAAGGGAAATTGGCGAGCGAATTCTCATCCTAACATCCAGGAAGTTCCATGAGATGGTAAAGTTAGGGATTGTAGTACTGATTAAACCTTACATACATATCAAATATCAGACTGTGGTTGGTCTGACTCCGTCTTCATCATCACACCACGTGGAAATAAGACACTACATGCATCATGCATGTAGTTCTTCAAATCATTTTTCAGGCTGTTATAGTCATGTACCCCAATATTTTCAGGGCCGATCCAAAGAAATATACTAAAAGTGTCTAAAGTTTAGATATAATGTTAGAAGTTTTTGGTTAAATTAATAGATGACATGTATCTTCAGCAAAAGTCTCTAAAGTTTTTAAACTTCTTACAACATCTATAATTTAAGGTGAACGAAAAATTATTTTATAATGTAATATATAATATATTCAAAAATGATTTTAAATATGTGATTGCTCTTTTATCTATTTTAAACCCCAAAAGCTAGTCTTGTTTCCAAATATTTTGGTTATCTATGTGAAAATAATGATACTTATGTTTAGTAGCATTCTAGACATATGGTTTACAAACCAGTAGTTGTTCGGCATGGAAGTAGACTAATATAATATAACCACTTCCAATTAATTTCCTTCTATTTCTGCTGGCATTTATTCTAACGGTAATTCTCTGCTGCCTCCCTTAAAAACTACAAATCTATTTGAAGGGAAGATACAAATAGTAAAAGATCGCTAGGATAGTTAGCACGATGTGTAACATGGAAGATGAATCAACAAGAGTTTTCCTGAATTAGATTAAGCTGACAGACACGATAACCAAAAAAAGTTTAACCAATCATTCTCTAATTGCTCCCTGCCACAGCTATATTTGTATCACATCATCATTCTTAAGCGAAAACCCAACCCCCTTCCAATCTCAAAATCTAATATCCTTTCTTTCTTACGAAATAATTAATTCAAAAAGTTTTAAATTATCCGACAAGAACCAGAAGTTAAGTATACATTCAAAATGTTCGCCGAAGCTGATAGTATTCCTAGAGCAAAATATGGCAATATGATGCATTCTGATCCGAATCTCACCTCCACAACGACTCAACAAACAGAGGAAGAGTACGGCGTACGCAACAGCAGTGCATCTGCGGTTGGCACAGGCATGTACGATAGAATGAGCTGCGAAGGTTCTCCAATGATGATGTCTCCTTGGAACCAAGCGAATCCATTTGCTCAAACCCAATGGTCTAACGTTGAAGAAAATCTACCTCAGAACGGCCTTATTGGCTCGCTTGTTCGCGAAGAAGGCCACATCTATTCTTTAGCGGCCACGAAAGATCTTCTCTACACCGGTTCCGACAGCAAAAACATACGCGTGTGGAAGAATCTGAAGGAGTTCAGCGCATTTAAATGCAACAGTGGGTTGGTAAAGGCCATTGTGATTTCAGGGGAGAAAATCTTCACGGGTCACCAGGACGGTAAGATCCGCGTTTGGAAAGTATCTCCAAAGAACCAAAGCTTGCACAAACGGTCTGGCACGCTGCCTACTCTGAAGGATATTTTCAAGGCCTCTCTCAAACCGAGAAACTACGTTGAGGTGAAGAAGAACCGCACCGCGCTTTGGATCAAGCATGCAGATGCTATCTCTTGTCTGAGCTTAAATGACGAACAAGGGCTGTTGTATTCAGCGTCGTGGGATCGAACCATCAAGGTGTGGAGAATCTCTGATTCGAAATGTCTAGAATCGATCCCAGCTCACGATGATGCTGTGAACTCAGTGGTGTCAACAACCGAAGCGATTGTTTTCTCCGGATCAGCTGATGGAACAGTAAAAGCATGGAAACGTGAGCAAAAAGGAAAATACACAAAACACACGCTCATGCAGACGTTGACAAAGCAAGAAAGTGCAGTCACTGCTTTGGCTGTGAGTAAGAATGGTGCTGCTGTGTACTTTGGTTCGAGTGACGGTTTGGTGAATTTTTGGGAGAGAGAGAAGCAGTTGAACTACGGTGGTGTTTTGAAAGGACACAAGCTTGCTGTTCTTTGCCTTGAAGTTGCCGGCAGCCTTGTCTTTAGTGGATCTGCTGATAAGACAATATGTGTGTGGAAGAGAGATGCAAATATTCATACATGTCTTTCTGTGCTTACTGGTCACACAGGTCCTGTAAAATGTTTGGCGGTAGAAGCAGACCGTGAAGTGTCGGAACATAAAGACAAAAAATGGATTGTATATAGTGGAAGTCTGGATAAGTCGGTAAAAGTTTGGGGAGTTTCAGAATCTTTCATTGACATGAACCAAATCGGCATGATGCACCAGCAACAACAACAACAGGTCATATCGCATTCGGAGCCTTTTATGTCCGAGGGCAGTGTCTCTTCGTCCACTGGTGGAGCCAGCAGTCATCGGAGACATTAATCACGGTTTGTGGTTTATTGCCCAAATAACAAAGCTTGGATGAACTTCGAACGAATCATTTTACTTTAATATTAACTTTGAATGCAAAAAAAAATATATAGTTTTATGATGCAGTGTTGTATAACGTGGAGCTAAGTTTGAACATTTTTAATTCTAAAGGTTTTTTTTGTAATCTTCCTATATTTGTGATTAAACCCTGTAACTTCTTCAAACTTGATAATAATTATTTATGTTGTGCACATTTTCTGAAAATTTTCTAGCACTTTTAAACTGTAAAAAAAAAGTTACATGGTCATCATGTTGTTATATATTTAGTCGAAAGTTCGAAATCCATCTTTTAGTGCATTTGTGAAACAGATAATAGGTAGTTAATATTTTGTGTTTGATATTTTTTTGTGGACACGTGTTTTTTTTTTTTCTTTTTTTTTTAATGAATGTTAAATTTATGCACCAAAAAAATCTTATTACATCAAGTGTAAACCTATTTAGAGATAAATCCTATCAAACTTCTAAGGATATTCCAAGTATTTACACTCTTGTACTAAACCAATATTGTAAAGCATTCTCCATTCCTTTGCCTCCTTTGAATCTCAAGATACTCAATTTGTTTCTTACTCCTTTGTCCAAAATCTTCTTCATTACATCCAAGGGTAAAGGATTCTCACCATGCTTGATCTTGTTTCTTTCTCTCCATACCATATGTATAATAGCTTGAAAGGTATACCTTGCGCAAAATAACCTTCTCTTATCCCAATCAGTCCGAGTAAGAAGAGGCACAATCTCAGACCATACTTTAGTATAAGAACTGGCCAAAACCCCGGCCATGAGATATTCCCAAATCTGCGAAGTGAAGGAACATTCAAAGAAGAGATGGTCACGAGATTCTGCATCACTCCGACAAAGAAAACAAGTGACATCAACGTTACAGAAACCCGTTAATAAAAACTACATTTAGGTTAATGTACTCAATAGAGGTCCAAATTAGAAAATTACCCACAAATAATATAGACGGACAATTGAATGTACCATTTTGGCAAGTAATGGATGGTTATGTCCTTGGTTAAAAGCCGAAAAGATTTGGGGAAAATTCTGTAGGTCACTGCTTGACGTCATAGGTCTGCTTGTGGTGAGTTCGTAACCACACGTCCTCTTCAGTTATTGTATTGATTCAAATTCCATTGAGATTTTGTGGGTAAAAGCGTAAGCATATGAAGTGTATTAGAATAAGTAATTGTTACTAGGGTTAAAAGAGTAGAATACAAAACATTAGCTGTCGGTGAAAATTTGTAGGAGAATAAGAGTGAAAACGAGTACTGTGATTGATAGTTTAAAAGAGTGAACTCGTTTTGTCCAAAAAAAAAAGAAAGTGAACTCGTTTGATAGTGTTTGTTATCGCTTAAAGAGAATATATGAGTGAAGATATTTGTGTTTATTTAAAATCATCATTTCTTATTTCAGTACATCATATTATAGCACATAAACTAGGACATTTCAATAGAGTCATGAATGGTGGATCTCTGTTTAACTGACAAAACGAATGGTTCTGATAGACAAATGACTTTAATGTTTGTTTTCTAACTATTACGACATATTCCATAAGTACTAATGGAAGATATTCTTAATGTTAATAGTTTTAAATAACAGACAACATAATGGGACAGCTGGTGCGACTAGTGGTCGGAGTTTGGGAAAGGCTGGGACTAGGAGCGTTCAGGTTCATACAGAGCTGAAGTAAAATGTGGCGGAAAATGTAATGTATGATTCATTACTGTCTCTGGTCCGAAAAGAAGTACTGGGTTGACCCAACATAAAAGATCCTTAAATTCAAATGGGATATAAAATCTGGTTACTCAAATCTCAAAAGAAGATGAGAAAAACGCTAAAATCTAAAACTGAACGTGTTAGAATACAAAATCCGCAAACGAAAAGATAGATCCTAGGACATCGGAAAATTCTTATTTGCTTAACCGGAACGATGATCCCCTGTAAGCAGAATTTAAAAAAACAAATTATTTGCGTAATGCCGTGCAAAAAAAAGAAGAGAATCTATAATTTTGAAGGAAAAAAAGGGGGTGAAAAATTAAGGAGCGGTAAAAGTGAAATCATGAAAAAAAGAGATAAAAAAAAATAAGAGAAAAGAGTAAGCGATGAGAAACGTGTGTTCACGGATATTTGATTATCCTATCTATCTCTCGTCGTTAGTGGCTGTGGCAGCCACACCCACCTTATCCGCAATCTCCTATTTCTCTAAAATATAAAGCTAACCTTCTTTTGCTTCTCTCATACTTGAGTCGACCCACTTTCTGTTGCATCCTTCAAAACTTAATTCATAGGTATCCTCTCTCTTCTCTCCTGTTAATTATTGAATATCCTGAAACAATCTAATGTAATTTTCAGCAAAAAGGAATGGCTACAGCAGCGGCGCCGGCGGTGGTTGCATGGACAAGAACGGGAGCTGTGTTCAAATCCGGACAGGCACAGATGAAATCGGAGATGAAAGTTTCTTACGTAAGAGGACTAAATTCTTACGGTGGTCTCAAGGCACAGAACAACAAGGTTGTCTCTATGGGATTACCAGTCTGCACTGAACAGTGCTTTGCTAACGTCGTGATGTCTCTCAAAGGACGCACAAGTCGTGGAGGAGCCTTGACCTCAACCTGTAACGCAGTCGGAGAGATTTTCAAGATTGCTGCAATCATGAACGCTCTGACTCTCGTTGGCGTTGCGGTTGGATTCGTTCTCCTTCGAATCGAAGCTTCTGTTGAGGAAGCTGAGTAAATAGATTGAAGAATCCTTTTTCTTATATTATATATTGTTTTTGTTAATTGTTATTGTCAAGCTTCAGTAAACCTGGATGCATTATGTGACATTTGTTTATGATGAAGCTCTTTTGTTCTTAGAATCCTCACTGATCAAACGGTTCAAATGCAAACATCTGCTTTTAAATCAGTTAAGCCCTCTGTTTTTGGGATTTTGGAAGAGCATCTACAATCTTTAGATCTCATTAGGTTGGTTGAAGCTTGTTATTTGTCTCAAGCGAGCGTGAATCAGAGCATGAGGCTGTCCTCATACTGGTTGCTTTTTGTTTTGTTTTGTGTCTTTAGTCGTATGAAAAGCTACTTAGAAGGTATGTTTTGTCTTTAGTCATATGAGTAGCTACTTAGACCATCTCCAATACTGTAAATGTGGACCTTTCAATAGAGTATAATATCATCTCGCCTATACAATTGTTCCGTCAATTTCGACTATTGTTAGTATAAAATATTGTGGTTTGCTATTTCATGATATTTATGGATGATGAAACTGGAAATGATAACTTTGGATCATTTGCTTTGGTACTATCACTGTTTTTTAGATAGTTCAAGAAGTTAGTATTCCAAACAAAAATATACACCTTTTTACCTTACAAAAGCTGCCAAAGGGGCTGAGGAATATTATCAACACCATCATTTGGTTATTTTTCAAGTCATCTAACTTACAAGCAGGTGTCCCAGTTCACAGTCCACCATAAGTCCAGTTTATGAGTGGGTGGAATGAGTGTGACTCAGTTCCTGCTGCTAGAGTTGCTTAAAATCTGTGTAATTCTTCGTGAGCGGTTAGAGCTTCCATGATGCTGTCGACCCATCTGCCACACACATAAACCCATGGAAAATTCAAGTGGCTGCACGACTTAATTTGCCTGGTTATGTAACAAGATGACTCAATTAGTTGACAATGTTCCAACTTAATAAGAGGTTTTACCCTTCAAGCCCTGGTTGCTCCGGGTGGTAAACCTTTTTAAATCCTAGTCGTCTTGCAGCTGAAGCAGTTGTCTCTCCTATGCAGGCAACATTATTACTCCACTGCTTCTCGTTTTGAATCAAATTCATCCAGGCCCTTGCAAAAAAATACAAGTAAATGACTGGACTAAACCCAAAGATATTTATACCAGTGACCGGTAACAACATTGCGCTCAGCCGCTCATGACTATTACTATAGAATGACATTTGATTTAAAGAAGCTTACCGGATTGCAGAAGGTGAACCTACAGAAAGAACAGGCGCAGACAATGCCTGTTGCAGAAGCGTCGCATCTACACTTTGCACAGGAACCTAGCATACATAAAAACAAAGAAACTGTTATGGTGCATCTTCAAATAACCACATACAAGGGACTGAGAAGCGAGAACCCATATATAAATGTTGGCTAAACCAAAACAAAACAAAAAAACTGCTCACTGTTGTGTATGTATTCAGCCTCAGAACGTCAAACCCACGCCTGGACAATCCTTCCTCTAAGATTCATATGCAGAACAGAAAGCAGATTAAGCTGTTTTAGTCATGGAGTTTAAATTATAATTATAGGCTAAACTAAGTTTATAGTCACATATTTCTAATCGGGTTGCTCGCCAACATACGACAGTTTTTAAAAACTTTTAAAATACCAAAGTCAAAAAATAATCATTCACTAATCCATTTCCTATTGATAGAAATATTATAACTACACATCTTCAACAAGGATTTTTTTTCATTTTAGTTAAACGCAATACTTAGCATGGTATTCTCCAACTGCCTAGTCTATTCTATTTTTATTATACAGTCCCGAATATTTGAACTCAATATGGATATAACGCAATAAGCTCAGCGGAATTAAGAAATCAAAACACACACCAATCTCATTGCTTGCTTTTAGAGAAGCCGGGTATAAGACAGAAGAAGTTTTGCCCACATTGTCTGGAAGCTCTGAAGCCAAGACTTTACCAGTTGCTGAAACAAAGAGAAAGGACAAGCAAAGTGTAATATAAATATATAGTACTGAGTTGATAGACGCAACCCCAATTAGAAAACATAAACATTGATGAAGAGACATGCCATACAAGATAAAGTTAGTTTTGATCACTAACTCAGAAAGCTAAATATGTTATTTGGTTCCTACGAAGAAACAATGACAAGGGCATGCATAGGTGATAGATATCCTCCACAGTCACGCCAAAGAATCATATAAAATGATGATAATGTAGATGTTTGAAGATTACACAGATAAAAAGAATTGAAGAAAAAGGGTCATGGAACCTTTAGATGGTGTAAAGGCAAGATGAAGCGCTCCTTGTGAAGCTTGCAGTGGCTCATCAAAGATACGGGCAGTTCCAGCTCCGACTACACCTACTTTCACTTTTGGAGAGCAAGCTGCCCTAAGGAATCGAGACAAAGGGAGGGGGAAAAGGATAATGTGGACAAGTGTTCAAACTTACAAAATCACAAAGCAAGGCTTACTTACTTCCACGCCTCGAGAAAGACAGAAGCTGCCTGTGGAGAGGTTATGATGATCCAGTCAAAGCTCTTATCTACCAAACAAAAGAACATATAAAGACAAATCTAATTGACTGCAAAAACCATGAATTAAGTCTACCAGTTAGTAGAGAAGGAAGGCGATCGAAATCAGGTCCGCGAGCATGTTGAATCAGTGGGAGCTCTAAAGATGAAATCCCACGTTTCTCCTGCGATTGAAACTCTCTCTATTAGCTAAATCGGCTATGATTACGAATACATTAATCAGTGAAAATGCATACCAAGGCTTTGATGATTTGTTTGTTCTTCCCACTCTCTCGGGTAACAACCACCTGGGGAATCGAATTGGAGGAAGACAATGAATCTCGAACGAGACAAGGAACCCCCTTTTTGAGGGAATGATGAGGTGGTTGAAGAGATAAGAGAGGGGAAGGAGACAGAAGCGACGCCATTCAAAGGGAGGCTGGATTGGGATTTCAATTTTCAAGTGAGGCTCAACTCCGCTGCCCGAACCCGTCCAACTCTATCAAATCTAATTTACTCATATACCACAAACTAAACCATAGATAAATATTTATTATGAACAAAAAGAAAATACATGGGATAATTGTGTTCTCTTTATTCCAAATCTATATAAACAAATATATGTATACTAGATGACTTTCCGCGATATCGCAGAATGATATCATCTATCATCTAAATATTATTTACGGTAACTAAGTTTCGTATATAATTAAAATTTATAATAAATTTGGTAAAATAATTTGTTGATAAAAAATAATAGAGAACTTGTGATCGGTTGATAATCGAAAAAATAACATAAATTTTATTACATTATAGTAATTATCTTAATACATTACTACCTTTAATAAATAATTATGTTTATTCATTATAATTGATCTTGCATAAATGTATTAATTAACTATAAAAAGTTGTCAAAAGAAAAAGTGACTTATGTACAAAGAGATACACTTAATTACCAATGACTATAATGTTTTGTTAGATATATATCATAGAAATAAAATATATAAATAGTAAGATAAGTATATGTACATATTTATAGAGTAAAATAAAAAAATATAGTATCATTTTCTCAATTCTTTTATTTTAAATATTTCTTGTAAGTTATCATAAACTCTTAATATTTTGTTTATTTTTATTGACTATGCTTTTATTTTAGTTTTGTTTTTCGTAATTGTTTTTAGAGTTTCATGTTTCGTGTATAAAGATATAATTTACAGAGATAACAGATGTTAAAAGGATGACGATTTACCTTTTCACTTTACTTTATTGCATATCCGATACACAGTGTTTAATAAATAAAAACGGAAGAGAAAAATAAAATATTGTAAAAAACAAAAATGATTTAAAAACATAACAAAATAATTATCATGATGGTTTTAAAATTTCTAATGCATATGCTAATAAATATTTATAGTTATAAGTCCGGATGTGAGCGTGAAAAACCTAGTTCATCTTATAATTATATAAAAAGTATAAATTAAAAAAGAATACAATATATGAGTTATGATATATATCTACTATATATAAGTCAAATTCATAAAATAGTAATTTTGAAAAGATTCTATTTATTAAAGATTGAATCAAGTAAATTATTAAGAATTATATCCTTCTATTTATTTCTATTTATTTTATAAAGCTCAAATATTTGTAAAAATTTAAATTGATGACTCATTAATCAAAATCATAAAAACATGACAGATAATCAAAATACCTAAAATCATGGATAACATGACAATTAAGCAAATTCAATTTTCAAATAATAGTATAGACATCTATCTAATTCAGAAAATAGTAAGTTTGAAAAGATTCTATATATTAAAGATTGGATCAAGTAAAATATTTAGATTATATCCTATTATTTATTTCTATCTTTTATATACTAAATCGCAAGTCGCATAACGAATCAAAAATTGACAAATGGCATGTGATTTGAAATGTAAAGAAAAAAAAAAAACAAAAACTCTCTAACCGTAAAACCTTTTACATCTTTAATTTTTTGAAACTGTAAAATTTCAAATCCCTAGATTTTCTAAAATCACCACGTCAAAAGCGAACATATCATCTACAACTCCTATATCGTAGGACAATTTAAACTGTTTTTATTCTTAATATAACTTTCAATCAACTAATTTTTTTATTTGCTTCCTTTTTCCACAGTTTCATCTTCTTCATCGATTTGTTTTTTTTTTCTTTTGGGTTTTGAATGTAGCAAAAGAAAACATATACATATTTATTTGTTCACCATCCAAATATTTAAATTGAACTAATTTTATGTAAATTTAATTATTTAGTCTTACATTAATTTAATTTTTTTATGTTTTATATTATTTTTTTCTAATATTAAGTATATTGGATTTTTGTTAAAAAATACATAATTAAAATGGGTATCCGAACTCAAATCCGAACCGACCCCGCAATGATTCGAATCAAATCCAAACCAAAATTTGTAAATATCCGAATACAATTTAAATTTCTAACCCTAAAAATCCGGAATAGATTAACTGAATCCAAACGAATATATAAATGTTCATCTCAAAAAAACTATATATACAACAAATCTCTTAATACAACATTCAATAAATAATTTAATAAATTATTTAACTCCGCGCATAGCGCGGATTACTACCTAGTTTAGAGTTTTAACTTTTAAATTAGGATGTGATTTAGAAAATTGCACTTAACATCCTTTATTAATTTTTTTTTTGTCAAACGTCCGTTATTAACTTAAATAGAGGAAATTTGGTGTGTATAGAGATCAAATACTTTGTTGAAAAAAAAAGAGATCAAATACATATATAACAAAATGTAGATTTTAAGAAAAAAATGAAAAGTATATTTAAAATTTTTAAATCATAAACAAGATACGTGCACACAAAAAAATAAAATAATAAATAAGATATTTCTCAAAAAATTTATTTCAAAAGATATCTATCAAATTATTCCTTGAAACCAATCTGGTCGAGAAAAACTTATCAGCCTTGTGTCGTCGACGCGTGTGGTCATCCGTCCTCAAGCCATTCATTTTATCAGAACTGTATCACTGAAGGCAAAAAAATCTGGAAAACAAGAGAACGCTGTCTTCCTTTCTCCCAGAGTGGAGGAGAACGAAACAATCCATGAGAATCCATTAGTTTGCTTTTCTACTTTCAAATCCTTTCTTCAAGTTCAATCGCAATGAACTGCCCAGCCATGAGTGCATCTGCTTCGTCTTCCCGTTCCTACTCAACGTTTCGTCCTCGTCCGTAAGTTCCCCCCTCCCTTCAACTAGGAATCAAATTCTTCTTGTTAAAACCGTTAGATGAATAGGCTAATCTTGATGTTTGCAGACTGTTGCCACAAACGAGTCACGATTCACAGAGATCTGTGCTGCAGTACTCAAGATCACCTAGTGAGGTGTTTGCTACTTCGCCACTCCGGCTGCTTGGGAAACATTCGTTGCCTTTGAGAGCGGTGGTGACCTCAAAAAGCATTTCATCATCCTCAGCGGTAGTCAGTGGTGATGAGAAAATAGGAGTGCTGTTATTGAACCTTGGAGGCCCCGAGACTCTGGACGATGTGCAACCCTTCTTGTTTAACCTCTTTGCAGACCCGGTATTATCTTTTTAGTTTTTACTCAGCTCTGGTCTGTATTGTATTGTTTTTGAGTAATGCTCAATAGCTGATCCCTGGGTTTTAATCGGCAGGACATTATAAGATTGCCGCCCTTGTTCCAGTTTCTTCAGAAGCCGTTGGCACAGTTCATATCCGTTGCAAGGGCACCTAAAAGCAAGGAAGGTTACGCGTCAATTGGTGGTGGTTCTCCTCTTCGCCACATCACTGATGCACAGGTGAAGTTTCTCTCTGTTGACTGCAGTCAATTGATGTTTCTATCCAACGAATTTTGGCCTTACCAAGGTTTTGATTTTTCTTTACATTTGTAACTCTCTTGCCTTGTGTGGGAGATCTAAATTTTAAGAGTAGAAGAACGTTATTGAGATTCTGCAAAATGTATAATTGATCCCTGCGCATATATAAATTCTTTTATGATTCTTGGTTCTGTTACGTATTTAGCTTGCTCCTTTTGTTCATCAGGCTGAAGAATTAAGTAAATGCCTTTCGGAAAAAAACGTCCCAGCAAAGGTATATGTTGGCATGCGTTATTGGCATCCATTCACTGAGGAAGCCATTGAACAGGTATCTTCAATATGGTCCTATGTATCTTGATCCTTTCAAACCCAATTTGTTTTCTTTGCCTTTGCATTTTTCCTTTTTTATCAAACATTATTTGGACTATGTTGAAAACAATGGTGTTCTTCTCTTTTGAATATGAACACAATAGTTTGATATGTAAACGCAAAAGGAACTAATAAAAGCCATTGCTACTCCTCCCTGGGTGTATTTGTCTATTCCTTAAACAATCTCTTACCTTGTGATTCTTACTCATTATTATTTTTTCTCTTCTTGCAGATAAAAACAGATGGAATTACAAAACTTGTTGTCCTACCACTCTATCCCCAATTTTCGATATCGACTAGTGGCTCAAGCCTAAGACTCTTGGAGAGAATATTCCGGTGAGACTACACATCTTGTACGTGGTTTAGCATGCCATGACCATATCTTACTGATTATTTTAACCTTTTTTTTATTTACTCACTATATACAGAGAGGACGAGTATCTTGTGAACATGCAGCATACTGTTATACCATCATGGTATCAGCGGGAGGGATATATAAAGGCAATGGCAAACTTAATCCAAAACGAGCTGGGAAAATTTGATTTCCCTAGTCAGGTCGAAAATCTCTCCACTTCTAGTCATTATATTATTTTTTTTCAGTTCGCTTCGCTATGCTATTTTCACAATCCGTTGCAAACATTTTTTCCTGAATTCTTCTTGTGTTTATCTCTTTTCTTAGATCTGTGTCTGTTCCCCTTGTGTTAAATTTTTTCTCTAGTGGAAGAAAGAATTTTTAAATCTTGTGTAGCTCTCTGGTTGCTGCCAATTTATTCAACTATCCTAAGACGACCTTCAAACCAAAAATATATGTTACAGGTTGTAATATTTTTCAGTGCACATGGCGTGCCTCTTGCATATGTTGAAGAAGCTGGTGATCCGTACAAGGCAGAGATGGAAGAATGCGTCGATCTGATAATGGAAGAATTAGACAAGAGAAGTATAACCAACGCTTACACGCTCGCTTATCAGGTCTTTTTTCATTTATTGATTATTTTATCAATGTTAAACTATCTATGTGATCTGGGGAATAATACAAATATTTTTTGGTAAGCTATCTTGTAAAACTTTCTCATTAATACTGTCACTGGTTTTTGTTCTATGGGAATTATTGGCTGCGTTTTGAAACTATAGCTGTTTGTTCAAATTTCACCCGTTATGTTGTCTTATTATTTTGCATAACATTTCCAACAGAGCAGAGTTGGACCTGTGGAATGGCTGAAACCATACACGGAGGAAGCCATCACTGAACTTGGTAAAAAAGGTGTTGAAAATCTTCTGGCTGTACCCATAAGGTAAAAAGGGGTATTTCTTGTGCAAATCCTGTCACTTTTTATTATTCGTTTCTTTTGGTTAATTGAAACTTCAGTTTGTTCTTAAATATAACAGCTTTGTGAGCGAGCACATTGAAACTCTGGAAGAGATAGATGTTGAGTATAAAGAGTTGGCTTTGAAATCTGGTATCAAAAATTGGGGCCGAGTGCCTGCGCTAGGAACAGAGCCTCTGTTTATATCTGACTTAGCAGATGCTGTTGTGGAAAGTCTTCCATATGTTGGAGCTATGGCAGTCTCAAACCTTGAAGCTCGACAGGTAACACTCTTATTAGTCTTTTATGTACTCTAGCTCAACAAAAGAAGCTGTTATCTACACTTCGTTTGGTTCATGGGTCCCCAAACTCCTTAGCGGGAAGTATTTTCTCAGCCATATATAACATTAGTTGAGCATCGGTAGGCTTAAAATGGGGTTGATTGTTATTTTACCATGACGACGTTATATTACCGTATGATGTTTGGGATGAAACAACAAAGTTTTAATGTTCTATAAACATTTTTTCTGTAATCGAAAACATAAATTGCAACTCCATGCAAAACTTTTGTGTTTTCATTTACCATTATCAAATAGTGTTTTACATAAGTAAGTGGATGTTCTGGAAATGCGAACTTAATGTTTTAAATGTATGCGTCAAGGCAGAGTGAAAATATTTCCACCTAAAAAAACAGATAGTCTACATAAAGTTGGGGGTACACTGACGGAAAATTTTATGCTTTAATATGTATAGCCGACCCATTGAAGTGTATGGTGTGGTTTATCTTGTGCAGTCGTTAGTACCGCTGGGGAGTGTTGAAGAACTATTGGCGACGTATGATTCACAGAGGAGGGAATTGCCAGCTCCAGTGACGATGTGGGAATGGGGATGGACCCGAAGTGCAGAAACATGGAACGGAAGAGCAGCAATGTTGGCAGTGCTCGCACTCTTGGTTCTAGAAGTAACCACCGGAAAAGGGTTTCTGCATCAGTGGGGCATTCTGCCTTCATCTTAGTAAAGAACAGACAATCTTCTTATCTATTACAAAGCTATCCAAGAGTCTAAGACTGTGATTTCACTTGCGGAATAAGACCTGCTGTGTTATTAAAACTCTCTTTTTCTGTCTTAAAATGTTGACGTTAAGTACTTGATATCTTCATAAGATCTTTGCAGATAAGCAGATTTGTTGAATTTGTCTAATAATTACGACATTAAGGGCATCTTCATAAAACCATTGCCGATAAGCATGTGTAAATGATCCTGGATAGCTTTTGGCCTAAGAATTATCATCCCTAAGATCAGTTCGAAGTTAGTTTGGTTTAAACTAAAAAAAAACACTAACTAGTTGGCCAGTTCGTTGTCGCGTGGTCGGATTACCGTTTTGTAATTTCAATAAGGGCATGTCGGAGTAAATCCTAGTGGCCTGTGTTTCTTGTCCTGATTTGAATTAGGGCATGTCAACTGTCTGCTGGCCAGGATATTTGCGAGTCCAGTCGACATATCTGATCAGCTGCGGTAAGAACTTGGCCTAGAGTTATCGCAAGCTTTTGGTTTTATCCGGCAATGTGTTTGAAAGATAAAAAAAAAAATATAGATCAAATAAAATGAGAAAAGAAAAGAAGAAAAGAGAAAAAATGAAAAATAAAAATGAATAAAGATTGAGATTGTTTAGGAATAGATATACTACAAAAGAATAAAAATAAAAAATGAATCAAAGGTTGAAATTATTTTAAAATAGATATTATAATATTACATAAAAATGTATTGCATATTTTAACCATATAAGTTATATGTTGAATTATAATTTTTTTTATGGTTATAGATTCTAAGAGCATGATTAAGCCAAGCACTTTTCTGCTAAAAACCGACTTTTATACTTCTTATTTAAGAACCGGTTTTTAATTTTTTTTTAGTTAAAAGCTAAGAAACGGTTCTTAACGGAAACTATCCTAAAAACCCGGTTAATCATGGTCTAATCTCCCTTGATTTAAAGTAGCTTAGATATATATATATTTTGTTCGTCATCGCCATTCATCATGCTCTAATGGTAACTCCTTTTCCATCAGACCCCAAATCACAACGTCACAGCTTCACACACTAATCCCATCAATCTTCTTCCTCCCCGATCCCAATTATTCTATCATGGCTTGCATCAAGGGGGTGGGCAGATCCGCCTCCGTGGCGCTTGCTCCCGATGCTCCTTACATGGCCGCCGGAACCATGGCCGGAGCCGTGGACCTGTCCTTCAGCTCTTCCGCCAATCTCGAGATCTTCAAGCTCGATTTCCAGTCCGACGATCGCGACTTGACGCTGGTCGGGGAAATCCCCAGCTCGGAGCGGTTCCACAGACTCGCGTGGGGCAAAAATGGATCTGGATCCGAGCAATTCTCGTTGGGCCTTATCGCCGGCGGGCTTGTCGATGGAAATATAGATCTGTGGAATCCTCTCTCTTTAATCGGGTGGGTGCTTTTTCGATCATTAATATTTTCTTATGAGCCCTTGTTCAAATTGAATTGATCGCCACGTCGGATTAGTCTAACCGGAACATTGTTGCAGCTCCCAGTCCGCACTCGTTGGACATCTATCGGTTCACAAAGGACCCGTGAGTTTGTTATTTTCTTTTTCTTTTTTTTTTTACAGAATCATCTTGCGGTTTTAACACTCCTCATTTGATGTGTGCGTGCCACCTGTCTCTGTTAATTCAGGTTCGTGGTCTTGAGTTTAATGCAATCGCCCCAAATCTACTCGCCTCTGCGGCTGATGATGGCGAAATTTGCATTTGGGATTTAGCTAAGCCTTCGGAGCCTTCTCATTTTCCACTTCTAAAGGTAAAAAAACAAACCACCAGCTCTCTTACAACTCATGTGAACCTTTTAATTTGTTTGAGTGGAATCCTAGAGCATCTTAAAAACTTTATGCAGGGTAGTGGTTCCGCCACGCAAGGCGAAATCTCATTTATATCGTGGAATAGAAAAGTCCAACAGATATTAGCATCTACCTCCTACAATGGGACTACTGGTGAGATTTTTACGGGTTGATTACCACTTCATACTCTTGTTCTGCTTCTGCTCTTCGTTGACTTTTTTTTCTTTCTGTGTGTTTGTTTCGCGCAGCGATATGGGACTTGAGGAAGCAGAAGCCTATTATTAAGTAAGTATACAGTTTCTCAAAAGTGATATTAGTGAGCCGCTCTATACAGAAACCTTGATCTTGACATTATCAATCAACAGCTTTGCAGATTCAGTTCGTCGCCGGTGCTCGGTTTTACAATGGAACCCTGACATTGCTACTCAGATTATGGTTGCATCAGATGACGACAGCTCACCTACTCTCAAGGTAATGGGAATCATATAATGCCCTTGCTTCATATAGTTTCTTCACGTTTTGGTTCGTTTTAGTAACGTAAGGTAATACATAATCAGCTCTGGGACATGAGGAACACAATGTCACCTGTGCGCGAGTTTACTGGACACCAAAAAGGTATTTTTCCAAACCATTTGCTATGAACACGCTGTTTAACAGTCTTTTTGTCGTCTCATAGTCCTGTTGTCTTCATTCTCCCTAGTGGTGACGCTTCTTATCTTACAGGTGTGATTGCAATGGAGTGGTGTCCGAGTGACAGCTCATATCTTCTTACCTGTGCTAAGGACAACCGAACTATTTGCTGGGACACTAATACAGCAGAGGTATGGATCAGGAACTGATGAAAGATGCATATTTGGTAGCTAAACGTCATTTTGAGTGAACTTGTTCCAACTATTATCAGATTGTGGCTGAGTTACCTGCTGGCAACAATTGGAATTTTGATGTTCATTGGTACCCAAAGATACCTGGAGTTATATCTGCATCTTCATTTGACGGGAAAATTGGCATCTATAATATCGAGGTATCTTGGTAGTTTGCCCTTCAATATTTGTACATTGTTCTGTTGTAGATGAAAATTGACTTACGACGCGTATTAGAAAACGAACCTGTGAATTCAGCCTTATTGACTGTTTTTCTTTCCCAGTATTATTGTAGATTTTTTGTGTCTTTACTGGTGATTAAATGTTAAGTGTTCAGTCTTATGCACTTTAGGTTTGAGAATTACCTTACTAGCAAAACATGTTGGAGTATTGATCTCCCTTTGATAATTTGAAAATATGTTCAACGCTATGTTGCAGGGTTGCAGTCGCTATGGTGCTGAAGAGAATAATTTCAGTACTGGTAATGTCAATTATTTTTAGCATTTATATGTTGGGAGGATAGAATAGCACCAGAACTTACATCACTTCTTATAATCATCTTCATGCAGCTCCTTTAAGAGCACCAAAATGGTATAAGCGCCCGGTTGGTTCATCTTTTGGATTTGGGGGAAAACTTGTATCGTTTCACGCAAAGGCGCCTCCGAAGGGGTCCTCAAGCATTCCGTCTGAGGTAGGTATTTTGTAGTGATGCTATCTTCTGCTATACCCTTTTCTTCGTCACTTTTTTTTTTGACTAAATGTCATGCTCAGGTTTTTTTGCACAGCCTGGTAACTGAACAGAGTTTGGTGAGTCGAACTTCTGAATTTGAAGCCGCCATAGAAAATGGAGATAAGACTTCTCTAAAGAGTTTATGTGGGAAGAAATCTGAAGAGACTGAGTATGCCATCCTTGTGATTGAAAATGTTCATATTCGCCCTTAACAAAGTCACAAGACAACTAAATTCTCTCTTTTTCAATTAACTGATTTCGCAGATCCGAAGAGGAGAAAGAGGCATGGGGCTTGCTGAAAATCATGTTCGAAGAGGAAGGAACGACAAGGGAAAAGTTGATCAGCCATCTTGGCTTTAGTTTACCTTCTGTGGAAGAGGATCATGCAGTAAATGGGCTCTCGTCAGATCTGAATGGCATTGGATTAGAGGATACTGCACCTGAGCCTGTGAAAATTAACGAGGCAGCTGCATTTGCTATGGACAATGGAGAAGACTTTTTCGACAACCTTCCTTCTAAACCAGATACACCCGTATCTACATCCTCCAAAGATTTTATGCCTCCTGACACAGATTCTTCTGCCAAAGTGGAAGAAACTCAAGAAATACCAGAAGAAGAGGAAGAAGGTTCTGACAAAGTATTTGATGATGCCATCCAGCGTGCTTTAGCTGTTGGAAATTACAATGAAGCGGTGGATCAGTGTATATCTGCAAATAAGATGGCTGATGCTTTAGTTATAGCTCATGTTGGTGGTACAGCATTGTGGGAGAGTACTCGTGAGAAATATTTGAAGACGAGTGGTGCACCTTACATGAAGGTATATACATATATTCGTTTTCAACTTGATATGTAGGCAAGTACAATCGACATCCCTGTTTATGGTTGCAAAGCCTCTTAACTAGTGTATGTTAATCTGTTTTCAGATTGTTTCTGCGATGGTGAACAACGATCTCACGAGCCTTATCTATACAAGGTCACTTAAGTTCTGGAAAGAAACTCTTGCTCTCCTCTGTACTGTAAGTTTGTCAAACTCTTGCTTCTCATGTCTTACTTGATCAAAATATATTCTCCTCTCACTTTAGCTCTTCAAACAACGTAAAGTGATACATGAAACTGCTACTTAGTTTTGGCCACTATAAAACCACTTTGTAATGAATGCTGCTTTTATATTGATTGGCAAACAGTTTGCACAAGGAGAACAATGGGCCAGCCTTTGCGATGTCCTTGCCTCAAAGTTGATGGCTGCTGGTAACACTTTGGCTGCAGTTTTCTGCTACATATGCGCAGGCAATGTTGACAGAACAGTAGAAATTTGGTCGAGGAGCCTTGCAGACGATCGCGATGGAAGATCTTATGCCGAGCTTCTTCAAGTGTGTATCACTTACAATGTTTTGTGCATAATTAGTTAGGCTCCTCCGCTCATATTCTTGTGCCCTTTTCTTTTGATAGGATCTTATGGAGAAGACTCTTGTCCTTGCTTTGGCAACTGGCAACAAAAAGTTCAGCGCATCTCTATGTAAACTATTTGAGAGTTATGCTGAAATATTGGCTAGCCAAGGGCTTCTTACAACGGCAATGAAGTACTTGAAAGTTCTTGATTCTGGTGGCTTGTCACCTGAACTTTCCATATTACGTGACCGTATTTCTCTTTCTGCAGAGCCTGGTACGTATGCAGTAGTGTTAGTTCATTTTAAGAGAATGAATTCTGATGACAAAACTACCATCTTATATTGCATCCGCAGAGACTAACACTGCAGCTTCAGGCACTAAGCTTCAAAGCACCATACCGTATAATCAGGTCTCTTTCTTTTATACTCTGCAACTATCTTTACATCGGAGCTTGAAGCTCTGTGGAATCCATAGCTTTTACGGATAACATGCTTAGCCTTTATTCTTCTGTGGTTTAGGAGCCAACTCAGGCGCAACCAAACGTTCTTAGTAACCCATATGATAATCAGTATCGGCAACCATACACTGATTCCTATGGTGGAGGATATGTCCCCTCGGCTTCACATGCAACGATGCAGCAAGCAACCATGTTTATGCCTCACCAAGCTCAGCCAGCTCCGCAGGTTTCTTAAGTTTTGGCGTTGTTGCATTTCCTTTATCTCATACTTCGTGAGACCATCATGCATTAATGGTCACCCTTATCTGGCAATTTTCAGATGTCTAGATTAGGAACTTTTCCGTTTCTGTTATGTTATGTATAGGGTATTGATCCAAGTCTAGACGAAATCTAGATCATATACGTGGTGCTCTGGTCTCTTCTTTTGTGTGAATTTCTGAGTCATATGTTGTCGGGATGGATTATATAGTTCTGTTTATATGACAAAACATAATCTTCAAACCGAACATTTCATCCGCTTAAGTCCATGTAGACCTTTGTTTCAGTTCCATCGTGTAGAATCTATAGCCTAGAGGTCGTGAAAACGTTTGTGATGGGGATGCGTTTTGTTTCTTATATATAGGCTTCATTGGCCAATTTGTTGACTTTGTGTGTGTGTATATGCAGCCGTCTTATCCTCCGGCTCCTGCAAGCAATGCTCAGCCATCCATGAGAACCACTTTTGTTCCTTCAACTCCCCCTGCACTGAAAAACGCAGACCAATATCAGCAGCCAGCCGTTGGTTTTCATTCATTCACAGTATGTGAAACCTTTTTATGACTCATTCTTTTTGATGCTTCCTGCAATTTTAGTTTTAACTAAGCTAACATCTATGTCATCAGGGATCATCCAACAATGCATACCCTGTTCCCCCCGCTCCAAATTCATATGTACCTCCTGGCCCCTCACAAGTTGGGCAAAATCTTAACCCAATGATGCCCCAAGCCGTTGCTCCAGGAGCTGGAGCCATAGGATTTACGCCTATGTCAGCTCCAGGAGTTGCTCCAAGATCTGTTATAGGTTCTGTGCAACCAGCAAGTCCTCCAATGCAACAGGCGACCCCTGCCCCTGCAGCTCCGCCACCAACTGTTCAGACTGCAGATACTTCCAACGTCCCAGGTATTCTACAACGTGCCATTTAGAGCATTTCGGAACTTATAATTGAAATATGAATTAGACCAGATTAGATTATAAACAAAAAAACCTCCATTAGATAGAAAATGCCATTTCTGTTTTGTTTCGGACCTAAATTCAAATGGTCACTTGTAAACTCTGATCCAGCCCACCAGAAACCTGTGGTAGCAACTTTGACAAGGCTATACAATGAAACATCGGAAGCACTGGGAGGCGCACGTGCAAATCCTTCCAAAAAGCGTGAGATAGAAGACAACTCAAAAAAATTAGGTGCTCTGTTTGTGAAACTCAATAGCGGAGATATCTCCAAGAATGCTGCAGACAAACTCGCGCAGCTCTGCCATGCTCTGGACACTCATGACTTCGGTGCAGCCCTTCAGCTACAGGTGAGTCAGTGAAGTGATCTATGGTTACTTCTATTTGGTGTTTTAGCAAAGCGAAAGAAGCAAACAGTGTTTTTTTTCAACTCTGGGAACAGGTACTTCTGACGACAAGCGAATGGGATGAATGCAACTTCTGGCTGTCGACGCTAAAGCGGATGATCAAGGCCAGGCAAAGTGTGCGGTGATTTTCTCATTTCTGGGTTTTGGCAAATTATAAACCCACAGGTGTGACGTGTATCAGATTCATTTTTGACTTTCTTAATTTTCTCTTTTAATACGCAGTTGCTGCTCCAGTCTGTTTTTATTACCCCATTTGTTCTATAGATAAGATAGATGAGATTGCTTGATTGACATTCTCTTGTTTTTGGTTTTACCTTACCGGACGAGTATATTATGTCTCTTTTTCTTTCTACGAATTTGCTATATACTTTATTGTTACAATTATTAATGTTTACGCTTTGGTCAAATTTGAAACATAAAATTTGACATCATTTAAAAAACAGCATGCATCTATGGATGAATAATAGTGAAGTAAAGAGGTGTCTAACGTGAGTATCCTAGAACGCTTTTCTTGAGAAACGTACCTACCGCTGCGTACTCAGCGAAGGCCTTTTGGTCGATCTTGCACCTCTGAAATTCCGGGAAGAACAAGAAGATCCCAGTGGCGAAGACGAATAATATTGTCAGAGTCCGAGCCACTGGTGTTGGAAGACTCCATCTTCTTCTGATGGCCTTCTTGAGGGCGATCTCAGCCATGATGCAGACTCCATGCAGGAGGAAGAAAGACATCAGCCCCCACGACGGCCGCAACCTCCCCAAGTAGAAGAATATGAGCTCGTGCATTATCCCCGAAACCACGAACGTGGCCAACGCCGCAGGAGCGGATGCCCATTTCCTGGGGAGCACCGACAACCTTAGCACCGGCTCGTAGACGGTCGGGCGCAAGATCTCACTGACCATCAGATTCCATCGTTTGCCCCAGAAATCCTGAAGCGATGTGGCGAGGTATGGCTCGTTGAACTGAGGCTCCAGCTCAAGGCTGGATGCGGCTCGTACCAGGGATGCGGTGACCGCTAACATGAGGTCGAGGGAGAAATACATGTTGAAACCATAGAGCAAAAGCACGGCTTTGTTGGGGAGGAGGTGGGTGTAACGGAATGATTGGATGACTAGAAGCAAAGGAAGTGCCTTCACTAGATAAAACAAAGAACCTTCTCTCACGCTGTGCCGCTTTGGCTTAGATTCATTACCAAGCTGCTGAAGCTTGATGGGGAAGCAGGAGACGAGGAGGAAGATAGGGAGAGAGAGAGTGGGTGAGGAGAGAGGACCGTTTCGAAATGCAAATAGATAGAGCTTGAAGTTGGCGAGCCAAGAGATGAAGAAACCAGTGGTCCCGATCATATGCACAGTGGTTAGATGGAGCGGAACCAAAAAGAAAAGGATCATCACTGGAGCCATCAGAATCAGCCTTTTGACTCCCTTGTCAACCAATTTTCCAACACAGAAACAGTAACACAAGGACACCATCACCGAACCCCACGCCTCAGTCAACCGCTTCGCTTCATGGCTCAACGCCCCCACCATCTCTTCTTTCAGAATCGGGACTCTCTTCTCTTGTTAAAATCAGGAGAGAACTTTAAAAGGGAGAAACGTGTCACTGAAACGACCAGAACCACGTTTCTTGATATTATACGGGTTCCCTAGTATTGTCTCCATGGTTTTTTCAAAATAAAAAATGAAAAGGAAATTGACATTGGAGAACTGGCAAGTGGAACATAAGAGCATTATTAGAGTTCCATTATCAGATCCTAAATGGTTTTCTTATTTTTTTAAATACTTTTAATTGTAAAAGTGAATTAAGAGACTGGATTAAGAGATTCAAAAATTTAAGGGTTCTTAAAAAAAAAAAATTAAGTTAAACACCAATTTTTTTTTATTTTTTTTATTAAACTTAAACTTCTTAAAACATAGTACAAGATAACATTCTAAACATTGATTTTAAAATAAAAACATAAAAAATAAAAACGAAAGAATTTGTTTGATGACTTTGTGAGCCATTGCCAGATGATGAGCAGAGAAGAAATTTCTTTACGTCGTCTTCTTTGTAATTGTTGCAACATGATGACTAGAGAAGCAGTTTCCTGATCGCAAGATGGCAGTTGGGGAAACACCATCTCTGTTTTTGGACTGCTTAGACAGTTAAACTTCTTGATGGCGATTGGTTCTTTTAGGGAGAGTCTTGGTTCTAGCCAAGAAGTAGCACCAAGAGTCTTGGCCTTCTCCAATTTATCATCCTGGACATCCACAGCTATTATATCAGAGGCTCCAAAATCCCTCGCTATCTGCAAACAACTGAAGCAACAACCTCAAAGATGGTTAGTTTCTGGTCATACCAAATCAAGTAATAAAACAACAATGACACATATAAGTAACATACCTTGAGCCAACACCACCGATTCCAATAACAGCAATAGAATCTCCACGACGGATCTCAGCAGCATGAGCCATAGCACCATACGCTGTAAAAACAGCACAGCCTAGAATGGCAGAGACTCTGGTAGAGGAGCTAAGCCATGAGCTGGTGTGATGCAGTACTCAGCCATCCCTCCCATACCGTACATATACACCGGTGAATCTGCCGGAAAGCAAGAAATGTAAAACAATCATGCTTCTCCCTAACATGCCACAAAAGCCTAATCAAATTTAACCTTTTTTACCATCATGACACAAAAACAGACGAGTTTCACCATCGTAAAGAGTTCCTTTAGCTCTATTATAAGCAAAGAAGTCTTCACAAAGATCATCATGGCCCTGTATCCAAGTAAAGAGTATCAGCTAAAAACTGAGAATCCAATGAAAGGTCTACACTTTCCACCTCACCTTAGCACAATAAGAACAGGTTCCACATGGCATAATGAAAGCTCCAACTACACGAGAACCAATTGAAAATCTGAAACAAAAAAGGTTTGAGACATTCAGGATTTGTAATATGAAAAAAATATGATTCCAATTTAAAATAGTTTGAGAAACCTTTGGACGATCTTGTGATCAGTAAGAGGACCATGTTCAACGACTTCACCAGTGATCTCATGACCAATAGCACAAGGACTAGAGAATGGCATCTCTCCTTTCATCACATGTAGATCAGAGTGGCATACTCCACAAGCTGCCACATACCAAATTGAAAAATAAAAATCAAAAGTTTTTTTTTTTAATTACTTCAAAACGAATCAAGCCATGAGGATATATGTAATTAATTACCTTTGGTTTTGATGAGAATCTCATTCACTTTTGGTCGGGGAATGTGAAATTCTTTGATTGTTAGAGGCTGATTTGGCTCGCGATACACAGCTCTGCGCATGTATCCGCCGGAGCTCACGTGATACCCAGCGATGGATGACGGAGACAGCGGTGGAGGGAGTTGACGATCATCGCCGGAAGCCCCGGTTTGCAGAGATCTAACGTAGGGAGAAGGTAGAAGAAGCCGCCATGGGAGAGGGAGTGGAGAGAGACAGAGAGGAAGAGAGGAAGGCGAAGAGACGGCTCTTCCGGTGCCAAATTAAGAGACGCCTCTTCGGTTTATTTGTCTTTTTGATTTTCTTTTAAATCAAATTAAACATAAGATACCTCTAGATACGGGCGATAATGATGCTCTTAGGTCACTAGTGAGGGTTTTGAACTTGAATTTTTCATATTAAGTCGCATATAATATTTAAATATATATATTATCAAGATCATGAGAAATACATCAAAAAATAGTTTATTATTATTTTTAATTTATTATATTTTAAAAAATTCTCTAACCTTGAGCCGACGTACTTGTGCCCCGTCTGTTTTCTTATTTTCCTTTAGTAATTTACCTAATCAAATGTTGTAACGCCTATTCAAAGATCAGACCAGAGCTGGACAAAAAAACCTGAATCCGAAGAACCAAACCGAACTCGAATCCGAAAAAGTAGTATTAAACCTGAACTGAAATTGATTAAAATATCCGAACGGGTTCAAAATTTTGGTATCTAGAGAATCGAACCTGATCCGAACCGAAGTATTTTGGGTACCCGAATGTATTCGAAATAGATTTATATACCTAAATATATTAATTATTTTAGTTTAATGTATATTAAAAACATCCAAAATATATAAGATACTTTTAAGTTATCAAAAATATTTGAAAATATATACAAGTAGTCAAAAATAAATGTCTAAGATAGCTAAAATATACTCAAAAAACCAAAAATACTTGAAATATCTATTGATTCTCTATCCAAGTATTCAAACCAAACCAATTTATATGTTAACTTTAGGTATTTTGACATATGTTATTCAAATTTTTAGGTAATATATTATTTTGTTTATAGATTTTGAGTTATTTAAAGTATATAATGAATTTAATTTTTTTAAAAAAAATTAAATGGGTTATCCGAACCCGAACCGAACCCGTAAAGATCTGAATCGAACCCGAACCGAAATTTAGAAATACCCAAATGGAACTGAAATATTTTACCCTGAAAACTCAAAATCCGAATAAATCCGAACCGAACCCGAATGGTTAGCCAAACACCCGTAAATCAGACGGTGTGAAAAAGAAAAGACGTGTGCCCCCATGCTAACAATTAAATAAGCTCATTAATAAAACAATCTTTATATATAAAGTAGACTTCTTCCCTTCTTCCGACAAGTGGCAGGGGGGTTTGCTGCCACGTGTCCTCTTCCATTTCCTTTGAAAATTCACTACTTTGTTAATCAAAAAATTATCCATGTAACTTAAATAAAAAATCACATATTTATGATAAATTAATAAATAAAAAAAGACAAAAAGACAGACATTTCTATTAGTTTGAATATGATTTAATTTGATAGGTAGTGTTGAACTGAGAATTTTTGTTATTTAATCATTCTCGCACTAACCATCATCATATGAAGTTTGATAATCTATTTTTATCACTAAAATTAAAGATAAATAAAGTAATACAAATATATTTTAATATTTAATTTATTGACAACTAAAATAACATAAAATTTTACTATTTTCTATTATTTTAGTTACAAATTATATATTTATTTTGCAATTAAAAATCATAAATTAACCAAACTAATAAGAAAAAACTAAAGCAAAACACATTATTTAAACATAAAATCTCTTGAATCACAGAGAAAAATAAAATGTCATAATAACACTAACACAATAAAGGTCCGGAGTTGAAAAGAGATCAAGAACAAAGACTAACTTACTTCACCTTACTATATAGTGTTTTGGCCAGAACAGATAGAGGTTAGAAAATGATAGGAAGATAAAAATCTGAGATAAAGTAATCCCCGAACACAAAAGAGCATGATCAAGCACCAATGCAAAGAATCAAAAAAGTGGGTTGGAGAAAGAATAATCACCAGAAGGCCAAAACCACCACGAAGCATGAATACATATGCCTAAAGTACCGAAAGCACAACTACCAACTAAGAGGTGAGAAACACCTCATAAACTAAAAAAGCACATACAAGGCATCCATGCCAGCGAAGAGCCACAACGTTCTTGATAAAAGGGACCAAAGCTCCAAAACTAATTCTGCACGCCTATACCAAGGGAAACAGAAGAAGAAGAAAAACAACCTGAAGGAGGGAGAACAGAAGCCAATCATCGAGAAACTAGAGTCCAAGCTTGAGACCAGAAATAACCTTCCAAGCTCACAAAGCATACACGAAAAATAAAGCACTATCCAAACTTAGAGTGGCAAACATGGCGAAACTGAGAGACACCAGAGATGCGAGCAGCGATGAAAGCTGCAACGAGATGAGAGAGCATATAGGAAAAGAAAGACAAAACGAAATCGGCAAACTGTGAAGCCGTCTTTGAGTTATGAAAGAGAGCATAGAAGTCTGATCACCAAAAACCAAATCTTGAAACCTAAGACGAGCATAGACTACCGATGGAAAACCAACGACAAGGAAGACAATATCAAAGATGAATAAACTCTGACTCAATTCATGGATATGCAGTCTCTAACATCAGCTTAA
>NC_027755.1:33784689-33812037 GCF_000695525.1 Brassica oleracea var. oleracea | reverse complement strand
ACACAGGGAAAGAATGCGAGGAAGAACAAGCACGGAGATGAGTCTTTTTCGGTGATGGTGAGAAGCACTGTACGCTGGAAAGGTAAACGAAATACATAGATGGTGACAACTAAATGTCAAAATATAGAGAGAGGAAAAAACATCTTAAAGGAATAATGTTCAAAAATATGAAAAAAATACAATATGCTTTATATCATAGACTCATTGCACCACTAACAAGTACACACAACAATACATTAGTGAGAAAACAAACATAAAATATATTAACCTACCACCTACTACTATATAACACAAATAAAAAACCAAATGTTCTTAACAGACGTAATTATATTATCAATAAAGTCATGATTAACAACAGTAAAATAATATTTCGCGCGAAGGGCGGACACCCCTCTAGTAGTAATATAAACATTGATATGAAACCAAGTCTCTCAAAGAAAATATGAAAATAATATACTTTTTTTACCTGTTTATGTCCTGGAGTTGTTAAACTATATGCAATAGTTTTTTTATTCAACACCCACTTTTTACCTTTTAACTATCATGATCACTTTCTCTTTCTTTCAACTAATCATTCAATATTTATTTAACATTTGTATCCTACAATGGTTTATTTAAAAAAAAATTCAACACCCTCTTTAACTATTTTTATTGCAATTTTTTTCCTATTTTTGTATATATAGAAAAATTTATACTTATACTTTTTTTGTAACACATAATATTTACTTATACAAAAAAATTTGTATCATAAAATAATATAAAATAATAATACAAAAATATGTTGATATAAAAATAAATAAAAATATTTTATTTTGAAACTAAATAAACCAAATCTCCATTTATAAAATATAAAAAATGATGAATTTTGATATAAATATATTTATTTAAAAAATTATGTATTATAAAATAATTGATCTATAAAAATTGGAACTAAACTTTCATCTACCAATTACTTCATCAGTTTCGAATTAGATGTCGTTTTAGAACAAAATTTTCGTTTCAAAATTAGTGTCGTTTTATGATTTTAATGTAAAATTTATTGACTTTTTATTCTAATCTATTTTTCTATTAGTTGCAATCTGGTTAGGTGTATTGATAATAATGTTTTTATCTAATAAATAAATAAACTTAAAAAATTTATTAATCTGTGTGTCCAAGTGTAGAACGACAAGTAAAATTAAACGGAGGGAGTATAATTTAATAGGTGACCAATTATTGAAAAAATTGTCCACAACATTAATATGGGCCCCATTTATGCCCTTTCAACGGTGTTGAATATATTCAACCGATATTAATCCACATAGATCTTTTGATTTCTTCAACACCACCACTGTATTCAGCAGTTGAATACCTTATTCAACGTGCTCATCGCACTTAGCCTTGGTAATTAAATGTGTGGCGAATCATGGAAGCCACAACTGGGCACATAAAAATGGGACCCATCACATAATAATGAATAATATTTAAGTATTCCCCAGTTACAGACACGTAAACCTAAAGGATTGATTGCCTTTGGATCAATCATAACTCATAAGACCATGATTAAACCGGTAAAAATCTCGCTCTAAGAACCCCGAATTAATCATTCTCTTAGAGTAGAGTTTTTATCGAAAGTTAAAAAACTGTTTTTTAACTTTTAACTAAAAAAGATAATAACTGATTCTTAAAATTCTTATTTAATAACCGGTTTTTAGTTTTTTTAGTTAAAAGTTAAAAAACAGTTTTTTGACATCCGCTAAAAACACCATTCTAAGAAACATGGGTTAATCATGCTCTAACCCCCACAATGTTTAGATGTGAAACAATGTTTATCAGGATCCAATGAATACAAAAAAAACCATGCATGTACGTGCGTAATAAGAGTGCACATAAGAATTGGGGTGAGAGCCATTTAGAAACTACAAATATGCACATAATAAAGCCAAAGAGCATGATCCGGTCATTAATTTCTCACAAAGAGGCACAAAGTTTCTATAGATTCAAAGAGTATAATTGTATGTAGGTGGAAAGAGAGGAAATGAGCGGTGTATAAGAGAGCATTTACGTTGCCCCCACGCTGAGCGTACGAAAGCAACATCTCCAATTCAATGCGCCCGGTTCTCTCGGTGTCTTTCTAACATTTCGATTTCTGGTATATGTGAAAAAGATTTAAGATAAATGATTTGGTTACCTATGTCAATAAAGTTGACTTATTTTTTCTCTCACACATTCGTTTAGAATTGTAGAGTTAAGCATGTTTGGATTGAGTGGTGAAAGAATAGCTGACCTATCGGGAAGTGATTCGCGATACCGTGCGAGTGAGACCAAAACACGGGGATAAGTCATGTGGTGATTGCAGAGTCAGTAAACAACACTTTAGGACCTTTGGAACATTAATACACCGAACCGTTGGAACGAGATGTTCAGGAAGCCGCGAAAGCGGGCATGGATGGCCCATTAACCGTGGGCAGACCGGGCGTTACAGTCTTGTGCATATGGAAAACTATCTTAACCTTTGGTTCTTATAAACATGCCCATATGGTGTGGAGAGTGTAAGCCCATCTTACGTAGTGCTGTGAAATCTAAAATAGTTTTGACTGAGAGTTTGCGTAAGAGGACGTAGTAGACTTCAGGTCTGTTAAGCCTTAAGATCAGCATAATTAGAGCCCAACAGAAACGACGAACATGAGAGGAGTTGTGTGCGTGTTTCTCCGTCTAGGGTGTTACAGCGATTACGGACTGAGGGGAATACTATTATGCACGTGTATGTATACATCAGAAAATATAGTAGTATGTACATAATCTTACGGCCCTTTTTTTTTNCGGGTCGGGTCATGAGGAGTGTGGTGAGACTAGTGGTCATTTCTCGAAAATTCTCTGGCCTGGCGCGAGCATTGCGAAGGGATCATATCTGGATTTTCTCCGCACAAAATCATCCCACTTAGGACCAAAGTGGGATCTCCACTCGTGTCGGGTTGTGTAATGGGGCAGGTATTGCTTCAGCCCTAAACCTGCTGCTTCACTGAATTCAAGTATCCTTTGGTTCCGCTTTACAATTTGGTCGACTCCATCTTTCCCCGTCGACCCCGGAACAGCCGATGTAAGGATCGCCACCAAGTAGAATATCTCTTCCTCCTCCGGTGTCACCGCTGAACTTCTATTGTCCCACCTGACCAAATGCATAATAAGATTTAGGTATGAATTGCTTTTCTTTGTTAGATCATGCCATTGTATTTCATCTTCTATATTTTCTTTATACAGTAACTTGTTGTTCCAAAAGTATAACTTTATATATTTTATTATAGAATCATACTATTGGAGCAAAAAATACTATATGATGGAATTATTTTATTTTATAGAAAAATATTGAAGAAAAAATAGAGTTGGATTGGAATTACTATATGATGGAATTATTTTACTTTATACAGTAACTTTTGTTCCAAACAATCATTGTTTCTTACTTTGACTTGTTGACTGGGTAGACTATGACTGGCCCGTTGCTTGTATCGGTTAGGATGTTTCCGAACACACCTTTAGCAAATTCATTGACTCTGCTCCTTGGCACTAGCAGATTCAGCCATGGATGTGGAACTTCCCACTGCCCTTTCGACCGCAGCTTCATCTCAGAGACATGTACCCTGTCCAAGAATTCTTGGTACGTTACCTCCGATGAAAACAGTGTCGACGAGATGTAGCTTAGTTCAGATAATGATTCCTTCACTTCCTGGATGACGGAAAAAAAAGTCAGTTTCCAGTTCTGTATATGTATACTTCTACTCTGTTTGTTTTTTTTTAACTCACCTGGTTCATTACATCTTTCCCGTCTTCATCCAGCTTAAAGTACTTGGCCACTTCCAGACAGTAGAGATTCCTACCATCAGATTTGAATTGGCTGGCCTCTACAGGGTCTTCTGGTGTGAAGGATAACCTCCAGCTGTCCAGCAGTCCCGTCCTGTTTATTATCACAAAACCTTCGATGTAATCGAATTTGTCATCATCTGACGAAATCAGGCGCTCTTGGTCCCTCGCAAAAGCTGCAAAATCCAGGTACAACATTCTCATCCATTTGACCTGCCCATTATTACCACAGAGCTATCTATTTATATGACACATACTATTATTAATATTTTTTTAGAGGACTAAGTAGTTTCTTGTTTACCATGGTTGGTGCTGGTTCCAATGCTATTCTTGCCCTTGTTATGATGCCAAACTGACCTAACCCACCAAGAACTCCATGAAACAGGTCGCTGTTCTGTCTCTCTGAACAGTTTAAAATCTCACCTTTTCCTGCAACAACCTTTTTAGTGAGTACTTCTTTTTTTTTTTGAGGGTTTTAATTTTAATAGTCACCACTCTGAACTAACCTGTGACAACCTCCAGTTGATGAACATTGCTGATCTGCGGCCCGTGTCGGAATGCCTGGCCGCTGATTCCAGCATTGGACAGAGTACCACCAACAGTTAAATGTAGGTAGTCCGTCCATGATTTTGGTGCAAGCCCGTACTTTAGGGTCTCGTGCAAAATGTTTATCCACAGCTCACCACCAGACACATCAACGAACGGAGTAGGACCACCACCCACGCCGTGGACCTGCAGCTTCTGAGGCTGTAGTGATTCCATGTGGATAACAATTCCATGTCTAGTCTGTGCTTGGCCTTGGAGTGAATGTCCACGGCCTCTCGCTGCCACCGTGAGCTGTGAATGAGGCCCCATCATCCATATGTGTCGTATCACCGAGGCGATGTCGCTTACGGATTTGGGATGCAAGACCGCCAAAGCAAGCAGCTGGTACCGGTTTCCAAAATCTTTGGAGGCGGGATGGACATGTTCGAACTCCAAGTGGCCTACTAGGGGAAGGGCTTTCAACGAAGAGATGCCGCTAGAGAAGCAGCAAGCTAACTTAAAGGCTATGCAGCTGAGTAGTAGTAAGATGGTGAAACTTCTTACTATAATCATGTTTCTTTTTCTGAGGAAGCATGCATGTAGATACTTCATATGGCCTTCTTGATTTCTGATAGGCAGAAGAGTATTGAAACAAAAGGTTGAAAAGCTAATGCGATTCTGAATGGCGGAGGCAACCAATATTTTTTGGTTGTGAGAATCCGGATGGGGACTTGGCTGTCTACAATGGGTTATATATATAGCTTTAGAAGCCATAAAGGAGAAGGTGCCTAGTTGAAGGGAAAAAGTGACAAGAAAGAAAGAGATCTCACGAATCTTTTTTTTTTAATTTTATCTTTTCATAACAGTTACACGCACAATCTTGGCTTTTTAGGCAGACAAGATCATACCATAACACTTTTTACTTTGAAACTTACCATTTGAAGCACTCCTTTTTTATCCTCTTATCCCATACATACATTACATGTTTCCAGTCTTTATTCAGGCTTTTGACTAGGATGAAACGCAGAAGGATTGGTCTGTGAGAAAAAAGAATGGCATATCACTGAACTGAAGAGGGGTCAGCAGACGTGGAACGAAAGAAATCCTTGTGGGAAAATGAGGAGGCAATTTCAGTCATTGATGGGACCCGACAACACAATCCTTTGTAAGGCAAAAAACTGAACGATAGCACAAACCAAAGAAACCAATGAGTGAGTCTTTCTGTTACTGATTTAAGGCATCCCCTTGCAGCTAGCTGACAAAAAAAAAACACTAACTGAATCATCTCTTATATTCATAAATTATTGTGCTTGACATTATTATGAGATTAGCTTTAAATTGTGTTTAATTTACTTTTGCTAAACATCCGGCATGTGGATAACAGAGAGGGACTCAGTGCTTCCTCAAACATAATCATCTCGGAAAATCTCATTTTTATTTGTCTTTTGTTGGGGGGTTAATTTTTCCCATTTGTTTTAATTATTTCTCTCTCTCTCTCTCTCTTTCTCTCTCTCTCTCTCTCTCTCTCTCTCTCTCTCTCTCTCTCTTTGGTACATAGTTTACATTCAGTTTCGGATCACCATCTTTGGGTTACGCTACCACCACCGAGATCGTTATAATATGGTAGTAACGAGAAAGGTTTAATCTTATGGAAGGATCAAAACAGGAAGAGAGAGAGAGAGAGAGACTGGTGACAAAAAGTGGCCTAGTGAAGATTGTGTCCACCACATTAGAAATCTCGGGTGTGACAGAGATTGTGTTGACCAGTCCATTTTAGAAGTTGGGCTCATATCAACTAACTGTTGCAGTGGTGGGCATGGTGTGAACTGAAAACGGAGTTGGTGGAAATGGTTGGTCTCTAGAAGGAGAAGCGATCAGAGAGCATTAGCGAGAGAGTCGTGGGGCACAGCTTGTCCCAAAGCAAATCTTGGTCCTAATTTAAATATAATATATATATGTGCCTTCGAACATTTGTCAGCCAAAGGTTCGAAGGGACGGCTGTGGTAGTGTGTGTGATTGAAGTGGACTGGTCCACGCAGACTGTGACGCGTCTGCTGACAAATCAGCTTAAACTCTTATTGGTGCTTCCTTCAAACCTTCACGTGGCTTTGTCCCCATTATCATATTTTTTTCAGCAAAAACAAATTAAGAAAAGTATGTGTGCGCGCGTCTTTCCACCGTTTATAAAAAATCATCGTTATTGTGAGTATATGATTATGTTTTGTCATATAGAGTAGGAGGATCCGCGTCTTACTTCCTTTGAAAAACACAAATCACGAGTTTTGTGTGATCATAATCTCCCGAGTTCCACTCCCACTCACGCGTAAGTCAAAATAGGCTCACGAAGCCTTCTTGGATCTAAATGGAGAATTCTTTCAGCCCACTAAAGTAGAGTCGAACTTGGGCTAGCATATGATTGGGAATCAACGGTTTGAACACAGTACTGAGCATTGCAGACAACAGTTGAAGCAGAAGTATGATCAAATCCGGGATGCAATATATATATCTTGACGAGCCTTTTCACACATTTCAAATGATGATACAAACAAACAAAAATGAAATAAAAGAAGCCACAAATTAAAGAAGACCAATCACTGTCTCTCGTGTGTTCAGATCCCATGTATTTGCTAAAAAAAAAATGGTTCTGTTTCAGATTGTGTCAGAGATTTAAATAATCTAGTTTTTTTTTTTGCATCAGAAGAGCAGCCTTCTCCTCCTACGCAGCGAGGCGGACCTGTTAAGAGCAGCCATATGGCGTATGGTCTCACCAACCAGATCTTTGAAAACAAGCCGTTCGATGACGAGAACCGCCTCCGACGTCTCCACCTGAAAATCTCGCCAAGGATCCTCCGATAGATCTCTCCCGAGGACCCCGCACACGTACCCCACAAGGTCCGCTGCTTCCTCCTCCTCAGCTGGCGAGGAGCTTTTCTTTCTTAGCTTCTGAAACTCGGACCAGGTCAGCTGCAGCATCTCGTCAGCGTCTCCAACCATTCTCCCCCTCCTCCTTATCCGCCCAACAATCTCCTGAACCGCGTCGAAGGTGAGCCTTCTCTCGTGAGCGGAGGCGCGTTCGCTGCTCTTGAGGAGGTATTGCTGCTTTTCCTCGAGCAGCGAGAAGATGTCGGATTCTTGCGGTAGGCAATTGGAGGCTCTGAGGATGTCGGAGATGTAGTCGTATTCAGAGTCCGAAGATGATGACATGAAGGATTCATCTTCCAGTAGTAGTTCTGTCATAACATGCAAAACTAAGAGATAGATAGATAGATACATACAAAGAGGAGAGAGTGGAAGGTTTTAGAGTATGTTTTATACCAGTGAAGTGAAGGGTGCGTTTCGTGACCGGGGATGGAGAAGAGTCCTCTTGGTAAAGGGAGGCATCAAGAACCGAGACTGGACTCGGCTGTGAATCTCCCGCAGCCGCAGCCGCAGCCTCAGACGCAGCCATTTCGGCAATGCTGTTTAGAAGCTTGTCGCATCTCTCCAGTAGATTTTTCCCATGTTTGTTAAACTCTTCATGGTCTTCTTCAATCGGTCGTCCTCGGCTGCGGTTCCTTGTGTGGACATGTTCGGCTCTCCAGGAATCCTTGAGCGTCGGTCTCCTGTTAGGAGTCTTGACGCTGTTTTCACTTCTCTTTGCTTTGCTTAGATCTGGCTTGGAAGCTACAGATCTGATGGGAGATTGAGAGATGATGACGTTCCTGTTTGTTGAAGAAGAAGAGTGCAACAGTCCTTTGAGCCTAAGAGCTTCGAGAAGCTGCTTAAGGGTTTCAAGATCAGACTCGGATCCACGACTCATCACTTGCCTTGGCTCCGGGAAGAAATCTGCTGTATCGAAAAAACTCTTTCGCCTTAGCGGGACTGGAGTAGAAGAAGCTTTTGATGGCTCCTTCGTGGAGTGGTGATCTTCTTCAGCTCCTTGGGTGCTGCTCTGCGGGTTTTGAAAGTTCAACCTGTCCACAAATCTACTGATGACCCTCGACTCGGATGCAGATCGCTGAAGAGGCTGCTGCTGCTGCGAATCAGGCAATGCCTCCAATCCCATGAGCCTTGCGATCACGCTGGGCGATCCAGACCCCACATCAGCGTGGATCTGTCTGGGTTTGAGGCTTCCCTTGGCATCCACCACGGCTCTACTATCCAGCGAGAGTCTAGGAGCTTCTTTGGAGAACCTCCTGGGAGATACTACTTGTTGTTTAAACTCTGGGGGAGCCGGAGACCGGAGCTGTGGGGTGGAATAGACACTGTGGCTCCCTGACTCCAGTGAAGGTTCAGTCTTCAAAGAAGGGGAGGAGGAGGAGGAGAGACGTTTGGGCAGGGAAAATCGTTTGGGGGAGAGAAGATGAGGACGATCGAAGATGTTGAAGAAGCCGGCCATGCAACCACCAATGTGCTTCTCCACATCTCCCTCTTTCACCATCCTTGTCTCCATTTTCAACACATTCTTCAGTTTCTTTCTTTCTTTCTTCTTTATATTAGTATCACTCACTCACTAGTCACCACTCACCACGACTTTCTCTGTCTTTAAAAGGAGGATGGTACCAAATCTATTATTAATATGACTCTTGTACCCTTCTCCTCTACTCTTATTTCCCACTTACATCCTCCATTCAACGTCCTTCTGCTATTATATTATTAACATCTTCTGATACTCTCCCAAATTAATAATTCAACAACTATGTACTTTCTATAATGTTTTAATAACTTCTCTACTTAACACTTTCTCTCATCTAAACATCATTTACTAGTAGCTTTCGTCCATTTTTAATTGTCGGAGTTGGAACAGAAGACAAGGAGAGATGGAAGGGGCCTATGGGGAAATGGAGAAAATGTGGACCCCACTGTTTGACCGACATTGACTGGCACTTTTCGAGATGACACGTGGAATGCATAAGTATGACCGTTACCAAAACACCACGACGGCTGCCCGGGAGCTTTGGTTGGTATGGACAAGAAATTCGGCGATTGCGTCAAAGCTTTCGCGTCCAGACGTAATAGTTGAGTTTGCATTGCTTCTCTTAAAATAATTTGCACAGGAAAACGTTAACTTGAAGATACTATATGTGTATGTAGGGAAATGGTGACGACCACTTACTTACTCGAGATGTACAAATTATGAGACAACGGACATCTTACTAATCCTACCAATTTAATTTAAATAACCCAAAACCCAATGAATATAGATTGAAAATTAATTTTTGGTAGAAAAAATGATGATGAAGCGGGAAGAGAAAGGGGTTTGGACGATTTGAGCATGTGAGTGGAGCTAAAGTAATAATGCATGTTTCAATGTTTTTTTTTTTTTCAAAAATCACGAGGTAAGGTCAGTATTGAAATCAAAATATTCGTTCATGTGTATTGTGGTGCTCTGAGTCTGACCACAGATGCAGATTTTTGTAACGTGCATCTTCCGGCTTCTCAATTATTTACTTATTTTACTTCACCAACAACTATGAAACACTTTTTGAGATAAGCTTAACTCGCCTCCAAATCACATTACAAACTTTGTTATTTATTTGATTGGATAGTTAACAGGAGAGAGGCACTCAATTACCTAAAATATTTTTTAAGAAAAATATCATCAACTTTGATGATTCTTTTGACCACTAAAAAAGTGGATGACAGATATTCAAAGGTTGTCAGAAAGCCAAATAATCAGACTCGAGGGTGTTTTACTTAATCCTTGAAACATATACTACTATTTACTCGAGGAATCTTTAGGAATGCTCTAAAAACTATCTTAAGCTATGGAATAAACGACCTACTTAGCAGCATCCTTATTATTTTGCAATATGGATCCCAAATATCAAAGGGAGTGGGGGAGTTCCTACTGTTACATACGCAGCAACAGGTAAAAAGTATATTGAAAGTTTGGAAATACAGAAAATGAGAAGAGCCATAAAGTAGTGATAAATAATAAAAGAGTGGAGCGGAGGCATGTGCCTCTGGGTTCCATTATCGACCCACGATAATAATCATAGATTATTACTAATCATCTAAAAATGGGTATGACAGTATTTTGAACCTCGAAACTAGTGTTGCATCCTCTCTCTTGTGTGTCTATGGTATTATGGGGATGTGGACAATAAGTAAAAAGAAAAGGGAGACACACTCAACGGTAGTTACCAAAAAAAAAAAAAAAAAAAAAAAAAAAAAGACACACTCAACGGTCTTCAAGATCTGCCAACTTTCTTCTTCTTTACCCCTCCAACTATGCACACACTCCATTACTCAGATTCCCTCTTGTTCCAATCTCTATGCAAAACAAGACTTAAGAAAAAAAACAACGATGAGAAGCTCAAACTCTGATTGCTCGGATGCCAGATTCGAATCTCATACATACAAAATATTCTACTGCTTAGCTTACATACTTGCAACTTAACCATTCTACACAATCCAAAGCTCTGTACGATTTTTCTACTACGACGATATAGATCATCACACATGTTAAAACTTTGGGTCCCATGTAAACTAGTCTTAACACCGAAACTAGCCCCGCCTATATTAATGTAAACCCATGGATCAAAGCATAAAGCATCTGCAGCCATCTCCCCCATCTGGTCCTTGAAACCACCGGTCCCATCCCAAGTTCAAAGGCCCATTGGTCCTGCCCATAACATCTGTCAGCCATTTGATTCCAAATGTAAACACTTGAGAGTCTAAAAAAAAACAACTCACAGTGGCAAGAGAGGGTCGGGTGCTTTCTCGATGAGACAGAGCAGCCTGTGAAACCAAGACAAAATAATACAAGTTGATCACCAAATCAACACACAAGTTTTTTGCTTGCAAAAGAAAAAAACAAACATAGGCTGAGTTTCTCCCTCCCCTTACTCCTCACACACGGTTGGTACGGTATCAGTCTGCCCGAGCTCTTCCAACTCTTTCTGGCATAAAAGAAGAAATCTAGTTTACTATCAAATGTTCGCAATGAGGTGAGGCTAGAGATGTTAGACACAAAGGAGAATTTTGGGAAATTCTAAGGAAGTGATCTCTACATTTCGCAAAACTAAGGATCTGCTGAGAATAATCTCAGCAGAAAACTCAAGATCTGAGGTGGCACAATTAAAGAGTTGATATCTCCCCGGTTAGAGAGGATCATCGGATATTACCTCCAAGAATCTGACTTCCTCTTCGACGCGGCCAAGCTCAGCAAGGATCCTGTGCTTCCCCCGTGCATCACCATCTTCCAGTTCCATCTCAGCAGGGGCTACTACGATCCTTTTGATTACCCGATTCGCATATCCTCAGATCTGACAAGACTCTCAGCGCCAGAGAGAGACAACCACCGTACAAGTTTGAATTTTCGCTAATGGACTTTTAATCTCTCAAGGCCCAAAACTATAATAATCGGTCGGTTATTGATTGCCACGTGTCGGATGAGCCTTTTATTAAAGAGATCCCAGCCTCAGGCCCGATGGGCCTCGTTAGAGAGAAATGGAAGAATACTCAGCGTCGGCGACCACCGTTTCGTTCGACCGTCCGATACCGTTGCTCCGGGGACCCATACCTGCCGGGGGATCGGAATCAGGTCAATACGTTCTAGCCTTCCGATCCCTGGATTCATGGGCTGCCGCTTACAAGCGTTGCGAAGCCCAAATCAAGGAGCAGTGCGAGGAAGGTGCCAGAATTGGGTGCGCCGTCTCCGCGTCCAACAACTGTAAGCCTCCGTGGTGGCGGAGCTTAGGCGGCGCGGTCGTGGACATGAGGGAACGAGAAAAATGCGAAGAGCGGGAATTCAAGGAATGCTTGGTTGCGGCCAAGGACAAGTGCTCGGGATTCGCCAAAGAAAAGTGCTCTGCTGCGTTTCTAGACGCACGAATCGCGGTGGAGACGGAGGTTGAGGGATTGATCTGGCTAGCGTCAATGCCGGAGGACAGCAGCTGGTGGTTGGGTTCACTGGTTCAGGCAAGATGCAAAACCAGCCGCAGAGCCAGAGATCTTCTTCTGAAACAACAAAAGCAATCGCATGCTACTTATTAGACTCTAATGTGAAGCGTTTTTCGCCTTTTTGTTATGTATGAGCACAAACGGTTACTAAACTGTTTAGATTCAAAAGCTCTAATTGTTGGGATTTTCTTGGATATGTTAAAAGCTTGTGTGCTGCTCAAATTTGCATTACATGTTTTGTGTCAAAATCTTGAATGTGATAAAAGCTTTTATGGTTCTTCTATTTAGTTAAACCATGTTTCCCTTCATCAACTTATGCAGACACTCTTGCTTCCACTGCAGAAGCCAATTTAAACATCACGTTTATGGTACTAAAGATTTCTTCACGGATGCACTTCTGAAATTTAGTTCAAGACTGATATGCTCAAATTTACCTTTGAAATATTCAATTTCAGAGTGCTAGATTGCATTTAGGGACCGAATCCACATAATTTATATATTCACACAATATATTTGAGTTTCAAATTAAGCTAGATAGTAATGATTGTAATGCAGTAAACCAATAAGCAAATAGATAAAAAGGCATACTAATTAGTTGGTATATAAGATGATCATAGGATTAATTGACAAAGGGAGAAGCGCAAGGGTGTGAGTGGGAATGCAAGGGTCTTCCTAACTTCAAGTGTTGATTGGGTCTTGCCGGACACAAACTTTGCTACGACTTTTGCATTAATGAAGGAGCCGCTCAAGGCGTCTGCGTCTCACCCCGCCTCTAGCTCCCAGGCTTGTCTCTGTGGCAAGCCCGGCTGCTCCTAATTTATATTATGTATTTTACATTGGCCATGTTCATTTGTACATCTTGAAGATGCATCCAGATGGTCTATCTAGATGTCTTATCCAGATGTTCAATCTGGGTGTTGTTCGTTTCTTCATTTCGTCTATGCATCCAGATGAATCATCTGAATACAACTATGTTCCTTTGCTTTTTTATATTTTTAACTTGCATCTGCATCCGGGTGGACTTGTTAGAAATGACTAAAATATATATATATTTTTAAAATGTGCGAGAAAATAGAATTTTTAGGGTTTTGGAGGAAAATAATTTTTAGGGAATAAATGTGTTTTAACGAAAAAGTACGATTTTGCGTTTTTGGCGGGAAAATGTGATTTTCCGGTTTTGGCGGGAAAATGTGTTTTTCTGTTTTGGCGGGAAAATGTGTTTTTCTGTTTTGGCGGGAAAATGTGTTTTCCTGTTTTAGCGGAAAAATTTGTTTTTCCGGTTTTGGCAGGAAAATATGATTTTCTGGTTTTGGCAGAAAAATGTGTTTTCCGGTTTTGGCGGGAAAATGTGGTTTTCTGGTTTTGGCGGAAAAATGTGTTTTCCCGGTTTTGGCGGAAAAATGCGATTTTCTGATTTGGCGTGAAAATGCATTTTTTCCGTTTTTGGCGGGAAAATGTGTGTTTTGCGGTTTTTACGGAAATGTGTTTTTACGTTTTTGCCGTGAAAATGAGTTTTTCTGGTTTTAGCGAGAAAATTTGTTTTTCCGGTTTTGGTGGAAAAATGTATTTTGTGATTTTGGCGACAAAGTGTGTTTTTACGGTTTGGGCGGGAAAATATGTTTTTCGGTTTTTGTGCGGTTTTACGCTTTTGGGAGGAAAGTGTGTTTTTAACGTTTTGGCCGAAAAATGTGGTTTTACTGGTTTGGCCGAAAAATGTGGTTTTACTGGTTTGGGTGAAAAGTGGCGTTTTTATGGAAATGTGCGTTTTTACGCTTTTTGCGGAAAATCGTATTTTTGCGGTTTTGGCGAAAAAGTGTGTTTTTCAGTTCTGACGAGAAATTCTGGCAGAAAAAATGTATACGGAAAAATATAGGATTTTTGGTTTGAAAATAATATTTTGATTTAAAAAAATTATTTTACCATTTATCATTTTGGACTGAACTAGATGCATCTCCATTGAGATGCACCATCAACACTCACCTTCATTTGAGTGAGAATTTGATATGAGTTTTTAAAATTTCAGCTGGGTGATCTATCTGGATGTAACATTATAATGTACAAAACGAACATCGATTTGGATCTTCTCCCAGATGGATCACCTGTGTGAGCAAACGAACATCACCATACTCATCTTCAAAGGAACCAAATTGTTATTATCACGGGTTGAGTTGAGAAAAATAATAATCACAACTTGCGTTGTGATTGGTTGTCGTTAATTGTGATGAATTTTCTTTTTAAAATAAGTGAAATTGTATTCTGTATACATAACATTTTTCCTAATTAAGTCAATACCCTAAATCTCACACCATAGTGTTTTGGTTGATAGACACAAAACTTGTTCCATCATACATAGTTTGCTAATTTCATCATTCCTTTAGGATTTTAAGCCGATTCACTCCTAAAATAAAACGTTGTGGTGTTCATGCAACCCTATATGTATAATATATGTCTGTATCCCTAAACATGACGTTGATCTTGCTGGTTAAAACATCATTGTTTGCTTTTATTGCTCGAGCAGTACTATTATTAATACTAAGGTAAACCCGTCCTACGGACACACAAAAAAATAAAACATTAGTACAAATTTATTTTAAATGATTAATTTATTTTTAACTAAAAGTAGCATTAATGTTTTAGTTTTTAACAACAATTTAACTATTTGTTTTACTATTCATTTTAAAATGTAATTATTTACTTTCTCTCATATATTTATTTTAGTTTAACTATATCAATAAGTCACATAAATTTTTAAACTACAGTCAATTGGAGTAGAGTGAAATTATTTTCTCTTTTAGTTATATATTTGTTTCATAAATTGAATTTATTTTTGTTTATACATCTTTAGAAAATAAATAAAACTGGAGGACTTGTTGTTATATCAGGAAATTTTGGCCACTTAGTATTCAAGGATTCTTTCAAGGTAGTATTTTAGGATAAGGAACAATCTCTCATTTTTTGTTCCAAGTGAGCAGCTTCTTTAGCGTTACATCTTCTTTATTGTGAATATTAAACATTTCAACTTGTTGACCAAAAAAAAAAACATTTCAACTTATTTTTCTGTTCAAGTTTATAAAGTTCAAGTCTATATGCTTCTTTTTGAATTTATGCTCAGTCATTAGCTGAAAATACGAAGCAAGCACATATTTTTTTAATTGAGAATCAAATACAATAAAAACAAAATAGTATCAATACCACGAATCTCAGTTTATTTGTGAGATTGTGTGTATGTGTTTAGCGATGATTTCATATTTGTTTTTGTCATGCTATGCGTATCAGCGTTTATTATTAGTGGTAATTGGCTAACTCGAGTCGTCGTGAAAGTTGAAGTATATGAAAAAATTTTGAACTGTTCGAAGTATGTTTTAATGAACCATTTGCTGTTAAGTTACTAATAGTAAACGGGTACGTATATGTAAGTTATGTTCACTGGTTGGATATTGTCGAAGAATAATCATGAATATGTAGGTTATATTTTCTGGTTGGATATTTGCCAAAAATAATCACGACTTCTATTTAATAGGAAACACTGGTCATGAGGATACATATTGTGTATAAAGGGATTATACCGCAGAGGAGAATTGACGACATGTAGCAACGACATGTGCGTTTAGATCCGACACTGTTAGAGTCTCTATTTTCTTCAGGCCACCATATTTCTCATGTTTAGAAAACTACTCATTTCCCCAGAGAAAAACATATATTGCAGATAATTGGGGACAACAAATATAGTCATATGACAAAAATGTGTAATTTCGTTACACAATGATGCCCTGAGGAGATGCAGCAGCAGGAGCCTTAGGTTACACAAAGATGGCCTAAGTGCTCAGTGCCATTCCTCCAACCGAAGTAGCGTTCTGAAGCGCACATCTTGTCACTTTAGCTGGATCAATACTCCAGCTCCTCATAGGTATTAGTCATGGCGTTGAAACCAAGTTCCCATTCGCTGAAATTGAACTTTTTCGAACCAAATTCTCCTTCTAATCCAGCGTTCTGGATAATAAGTGTAGGTGGTGCAACCAAAACATGTAGTCAAAACATAAGATTGATCCATCAGCTGATCCTGTTTAGCTTAAAAACGGAAGTTAAAAAAAAAGGAATCTTACCCCAAAAAAAAAAAGAATCTTACCTTGTCTATTGTATCAGCTCCCAAACGTTCATCACAACCTCCGGTTTCTTCTTAATGGAAAGAATAGACAGTTGAGAGATGAACCAAAGTCGCACCACCAGCAGGAACTATTCCTTATTTGATAGCAGCACACGTAGAGCAGTGTGTTGGAAAAGATTGGAGAGGATGAAACATGGGAACTCCCTCTTCCTAACGAACAACACAATGCCTCTCATAGATTTTAAGTTTCTTTTTTTTTTTATAAATATGTGATCTCTATAATATCTAATGATTCACTTACACGTAGATTTACGTCTTTGTCTGTGTAAACGTGACCTGAAGTTGGCGTTGCAATATATTGTCCATCAGCTCTTGTATCCGAGTAACTGGAAAACAAAATGAAGTGGTTATACGATATGTAATGTGTGAGATACTAATGGTTTTAGTCGCTGGGAACACATACTCTTGGCACCAATCACCACATGAGCACTTCTCTTCGCCCTTACCATTCTAATCCCTCATGTTAAACCAAAATCCATTTAGTTTAAACAATTTTGCATCTTATGTGAATGGAGGACGATGTAATCTATGAGAGGCATGAAGATGTCAAATCTATCTCGGAAAGAAACATGAAGAATGATCGAACCTGGATTTGTTTACGAAAGGGAAAGCCTCTGAAACATGAAGAGTCACTGAAAAAGACATCTTGCAATGAAAAATCTTCTTTTCCTAGCAACCCTGAAAGTCATTAGACTAACCACATCATAACCACAACCAAAAAGATCAAAAGAGAGAGAGAGATAAAGATTGCAGCTGATCTGACGAAATAACTTATAATCTCAGTCGTCTGGATTCTGAATCGGAGAAGGACAAGTTGATGGAAAAGGGAAGCGAGAGATATGAGAAGAGGATCAGAGGCAGTAAGCAGATGAAGAAGAGAGACTGAATGTAATTTTTTTTGTTGCTTTCACAGACTGAGAGGATGATGTTTTATGGAAAAAGACTAACTTTTTTGAAGGTATAGACACACCGCCTTGCAGGAGGATAAGTCACATTCAATATGCTTCACGTCGGTCTATGGAGTTAAGAAAGCAATGAATCTGTATTTGAGATCGTTTCGGTTGATTAGAATAGAAGACTAAACGACGCCATTGAAGACCGACAAAGAGTTCATCACGTCGATTTAAGTCAATCAATCTCTCGAAACTCCATTGATGGTGAAAGAGAATGCAGAAGAGCATTTTTTGGTTTGCCTCGTAGTGTAGTTACGAAGAAGAAGGAGGCTTCACGCTATTGGACTCACGAATTCTTGAGTAAAACAGCAAGCCCACATAAAGTTAAGTGTAGAAAGAAACAAAACGTGTCGTATCAATAGCTGTGGAGGACACGTACCAGCCTGCGGTCACACTAATTGATGACGTGCCAGCATAGAAAAAAGAGAAAAACTCAGACCTCATTGGGATCCGCGAACAGTATAAAAAACCCTCAAAAATCGACCACTATTTGATAGTTTTGGTAACCAATTTTTTTAAAAAAATTGAATCCTACGCAGGACCCACACACTAAAAATCCTCTAGTATCCTTGGATAAAGATGCTCATAATAGATAAATATATATCTCTTTTGTATTTTCATTAATTTATTGGTTACCAGGTTCGAACAAGAACCTAGTTAACATGCGTTCACATTCGCCTCTACTCCATCTTCATCCTTGTTCATTATCAGTAGTTCTTCCCAAAACCCGTCGTCGAGCTCCCTCTCCACCTCCTCAGTCCGTTGCCGTCCATGTCCTTGCATCTCCAGTGCCAGAGCCTCCAGCTCCGAAACGTGTTCCACCGTCTCCGGTTTGACCTGATCCATCGAAGCCTCCTCTAGCTCTTTCCTCTGCTGCTCGAGCAGCTGCTGCAGAAGAGCGGGGTTCTGCACGGCACGCCTCAGGAAAGACATCATATGTCTCTGTTTCTTCTCTGCTCCATTGATCCTCTGCTCCATTGTTTGGATATAGCCTCTCGCTCTCTGCTCCTGCTGTCTGAGTCTCGAGATCTCCATCATCAGGACATGCCTCTCTTGCCGGAGCTCGACGCAGGGGTCGCCTTGCGCGTGATGGAGCGAGGGAGGGGCAGAGGAGGAGGTTCGTCGCTTGATGCTTTTGAGAAGGTCTCTCTGTCCCATCAAGAAACCATCATTCATGAACTCCCATCTCTCTGCCTCAATCTTTCTGAATCCCTGATAACCATATATTATTATCAAGATTAGTAAAAAAGAGGTTCCTTTGCCATGTCTTCTTATAGAAAAGAATAAGTAATCTACATGCCACGGTAAAAGTAATCCATCTTTAATCTTTTATATCATTAGTAGATGGAAGAATGTGTCGCTTGGATGGAGGGAACAAGTGTCTAGTGGAGTATATTTGTGCAACTGGATTACTAAGAGTATGATTATCAGAGGTTTTTAGGGTGAGGTTATTAGCGAAATATAAGAAACTGCTTCTTAACTTTTAACTAAAAAAAGTTAAGAACCGGTTTTTAAATAAGAGTTTTAAGAACCGGAGACGGGTTCTTATATTCCGCTAAGAATCCCATTCTAAAAATCCTCTAATAATCATACTCTAATTTTTAGAATAATATGAAATGATTATTCCTAATGATTTTTTTTCATTCTAATAATTTCTTTTAGAATATATGGAAAAAATGAAATGTAGTTACATTTAGTGATTAAATTTTTTGTGAATGATGTAATGAGATGGAATGAAATTTCATTTTTTTATTTCATGATTTCCACTATTCCACTCATGTTCATTCTTTTTTTATAAAAAAATTGTTCATAATATTTCTAATCTTGGCTACGAGTTGCACCCATAACGTGGATAAGGTTTTCTAGAACTTACGAAAACACTTCGTCTCAGTCACTGCTACCTAGAGTCTTTTTTAATTTATTTCATCAACCATTAATTAATGGGAAATAACTCATACAAAAGATTGGTTTTAAACTATGAATTCCAAAAATATAAACCAACCAAATTACCATTTCGCAGTAACTGGAGGCCGAACGCTTCGTCGAGGTCCTCCAAAACTATAAGATCAGAGGGGAGCACAAAAAGTGAAGGAGAAAAAAAAAAACAAATCCCGTAGCAATGACGTTCAGTGGAGAAACAGAGATACTTACGTAAGTGTTGAGTTGTCTGACGAAACTGGAGAAGTTGTTGTGCTTGAAGTATAGAGGGAAAATGGTCGCGGAGAAAGAACGTGGATCCCACACGACAAAACTAATGCCTCCCCTGTTCCACGACACAATGTGGTTTGTGTTTGGGTCGTCCACCATCTCGAAAGTCTTTGTCAGAAACGGATATGGCCCTGGTTCTTGCAATCCTCCCATTGGCACTGGCATTGACCACGCTCTCGAACTCGACGACGGCTCCATCTTCCTTCTTTTGATCAATAATAGACCTCCGATGATGACACCTTTGACCTAATATTGTTTTTTTCGTACGTTTTGGTTCAAGAGACGTGACGAATCATTTGGGTTTCTGAATTAGTGAAGACCAAGGACGACACAAACAAAAGGAGGCTTAGAAAGACGCGGGAAAGTGCGTCTTTTGAAAACACACAACACTGCTTTGGGTGTGTGTTAGTTTATGGTAATTGAGGAAGAAGATGTGGCGAAGAGATTGGCCACGTATGTGACTTATAAATAGAAGAGTTAGATACATATACAAAGCTTTTTTTTGGGTCAAATATTTAGCTGAACTTTCCAGAAAGAGTACAATACAATGGGTGCACCTGCATATCCATTCTTAGAACGTTCTGGAACTTATACTTTTGCAGATAATAAGGTAAAACCTAACTTGGAACCAATGATTAACATGTGATAATAATTTCATAAATCAAATATTCTCTTTTTCTTATAAGTCCATTTTCATTAGATGTACATCCAATTTAATATAATACACCGAAATTTGCATTTCAAACTTCTCTAGATAGTAAATACTCTTCAACAAAATTTATTTTTACTTACATTATATCATATTTAACTAAATGTCTTTTTCAATTCCTACCTCAGATAACAGTCGTATATAAGTACATCGCTATTTCATATATATGATACACCTACTCTATATTCAACCTTAAATATAAAATTATAAACTAAAATAAGTTTTAAATTAAAGTTTATATAAATGTATAGCGTTTGTCAAGTGAAATCACGATATACACAAGTTGATTGGTACGTTTGTATTTTTCGTAAAGAGAGAAACGCTCCAAGTCCAAAGTCCGAACTTCCAAGTTGCTTATGGATTATGTTTGCGTTACTAAGCTACACGTGGCAAAAGCTAAACTGCCACGTCGTGATTCGGTGTCTTGTGGAGTGTGCTTGTGAACATGGTGGCCATGTAGCTGGCTGGCTACGCCAATCTATGCAACATTGGATGTACGGGGGTGCATGTAAGTAAACCTAACAGTTTTATAGCGGTAACTAAAGTTAAGACTGTGTTACCACTTGCCGACAAAAAAAATTGTGTTACCACTTAACGAAAGCTGTATGATTAGCACGTGTACACGTAAAAATGTTTGGTTCATCCTGTTGCACCACCTCAGCATCCAGATCATAAAGTTAAGATATGTGGGTGGATGATCATAAAGTTAAGATGTGTGGGTGTGACACGTGTACATTAACTAAAACACAATGTTTCATTAATGTTATAACTATGGGCTTGAGGTTTGTTTGATGAAATTTTAAACAAAAATATTTTGTGTATGTGGGTTACTATGTTGACTTTAAACCTCCGTGATAATCTCTTTAGAGTTGGCCCACTCACAATAATAACTATCTATTTAGAATTGGACCATAGAATAGACAAAACGAAAGTCCAAATTGGTTTAATGAATAAACCGACTCACGTTGGCTACATCTTTTTCGGGCGACGTTGTCATTCTGATGTCGATTCTTTTTTATTTTTGAGCAACTCCTGATGTCGATTCATGTTACTCATAAAACACATGGATTTAGTCAACGTTACGTTGCGTTTAACAAAACCGACTCACTCCTCCCACTTTGTTCACTAAATGCATTCTTTCTTTTTTCTTTACCTATAAATAAGAGTCTTTGATTCTGTGAAATTCATCAGATCTGCTTCTCAATCTTGGCTGCGTCATAGCTTCTCTCGCCTTGAAATCGACGTTGTTCCACCACCAAAGAGTTGTCTACCATGAACAAACATAAAAGAACGACATCAAACAGCAAAACTTAAGAGTATAGGAGTAGAAAAAGCGACAAGATGTTTTACACCTTTGAACTGAGAAGCACCAACATTGGTCTGTGAGGCAAAGAGGAAGAACGAAGAGGAGACCACCGGAAGCTTCGTAAAGAGAGAGAAAGAGAGGTTCCATGGCTTCACCAAAAACAGAGAGCGAGAGGTTTTCACCTATCGGCGGGATGGGGAACGTCACCGTGAAACCATCAGCACAGATCTGAAAGACAACGACATGAATAAAATTAGCTAAACCAAAGCATGAAACTCATATCAATACATGACCCAAAATCGAATCAAACAAAGAGAGACCTTTGAACACAAGAAGACTTGCTTGGTTCTTTGGCATCAGAAAAAGGGAGAGAAGAGATGAAACGCCGTCAGAGAAGATAAAAAGAATGAAATAAGAGTTTTCATTTTATTAATATTTAACGAGGAACCCAAATTTAACTAGTGAAACTTAAGCGTAAATTAGTAGACTTCACGTGCTAAACCAAAATTTAAATTTATATTTTGCTGAGTTCGGAAGATTTGATTTTGAATTCTCCTTTTTATGCCTAATTCTTCGTAGATTTAGGATATACACAATTAATGATTACATACAATTTAATTCCCAAAAATTTGTTTCCTACATAATTATGTTTGTAATTTTACTACTTATTAAGATTACATTTGAATTTGATAAAAAAAAAATATATAGAATTGATTTTAAAATAAAATTAAATCACAAAGATGTGTCATATGCTACTATCACAAAGAAATGTGTCATATGTATCAAACCGAATAGTCCACCAAGTTTTCTATCTGATGGAAAAAGACAAATAACTTGAATTTAATTAAAAATTTAAACATCAAATCAATTTAATGTAAATCCATAAAATAATTAAAAATACATAAAATGTAGAAATAAATAGATCATAATAAGAACAAAAAAAGAGAAATCAAATTACGTTATTGTTAACATTTTATCAAACCTAGGCCAATAAATATAAAAAGCTATTAACTCATAGAATTATGTTTCATCTGACCAAAAATAAATTTAGAGAACTAAAAAATAATACTGAAAAACTTTAACCAAAAATTAAGAAATAGTTGAAAAATTAAACAAAAATCGGTTTGGAAAATTAAAAAGTAACAAAAATATTTAACAATAAATTTTTAGTTATATCACAGAATCTAACTTAATAATTGTGAAAATTTAGTCAAAAAAATATTTTAATGAAAATATATAAGTTTAAAAAATACAAAATTTAATTAAAATATTCACTTTGATCAAATTTTTTTACAGTATTCACATTTTATTAAAGATAAATTTCCTAGGATATCACTTTTTAAGTTTTTGTCACTAAAATAGCTATCAATGAAAAAAATGATCAAAATAAGTTTTATTAAAAGGTAAAAATATATTTTTACCCTAGGGTTAACTAATCTAGACTTATGGTTTAGAGTTAAGAGGTGAGGTTTTGGAGATAAGGTTTCAAATTTTTAAAAATAAATATTAAAATTTTCAAAATAAAAAAGAAGCTATTTTGGTCATTTTTTTTTTGAAAGTTATTTTTGTGATAAAAACTTAAAAATAGCTATCTGAGAGAATTGTCATTTATTAAATCGTATGCCAAGAAAGATGAAAATTATGGAAAAGCATAAGTAATAATTATTATTTAAACAATACAAATATTTTTCAAAAATTAGTGTGGAAAAAAATAAAATATAACATTGCTTCACTCAAATAACGTAACTATCGTATAATTTAACACTTAGTCTCCTAATACTTTTTTTAAACAATCTCCTAATGTCTTATATAAACAAAGATTTACATTGCTTCTCTCAAACAACTGTAACTATCTATATAAAATGTTAGTTAACAATTAATTTGACGCTTAATTTTCTAATAACAAAAGAAACAAACAAAGGCAAAAATACAACAACAAACGATTGTTAATAATATCAATTACTAACATTCTACAAAAAAATTATAATAACTTTAACAAAGAGTTCCTCTAAATAAAAACTTCATTGTCCAATATTTTATAAACCCTCAAAAAAGGATACAATGGTATTAGAAAACCCGATGTCATTCTCTTTTGATCGAATCCGATTGATTTATGTATTTTATAGTATTATAAAACTTAAAACACTATAAAAATTTACAATTCAGGAATAAAATAAAAAAACACTAAGAATTTGATCATTTTTAGTTATATAATTGAAATTTGGTATAGATAACATAACCATACTCACGTCCAACTTAACATAAAAGAAAATTTATGCAAAATTATACTTTTTATAAAAATTGATTCATCAAATCCTGCGTGCAGCGTGGGCCTCCCCTAGTTTGATTTATAAATAAATGTATAATAGATAATTTCTTCCCAAGAGAGAGGTGAGAGAATAATTTTTGGATGATTAGTAAGTGTTGTGGCTTTTATTTTTTAGATTTTATTGCTGTAGCTGTAGATTTTATGTTGTAGATGTAGATTAATTATTTTCAGAGCACTAAACATAAAGCTCTAAAAAAATTGATTTGCAAAGCTATTTTGTTTCCTATTTTAGTTTTTATGGTTGTAGCTTTAATTTTTTTCTTAAAGCATGATTGGTAAACTAAAGTGGATGTAAAAAAAAAATTAACAGTGGAAAGCACTCACAGCACTTACCAATCATCTCTTCTCTTCAGTGTCTCTCCCCTTCATCACCTTTTAACCTAATTCCCGCCGTCAACTTTATCTCTCCTATGGCGGTCAGCGAGCCTTCCAATATGCGTAAGCTTCAGTCTCTCACCCTTTATTCCTCTGTTCTCGTCGCCTCTTCTCTGCCTATACTCTTTGGACCTCTACCTCAACGGACCTAAACGGAAGCTTTGTGCGTACCAAGCCTCCCTGGAGAGTAGGCGAGGAGGTCACCAGCATATTGGACATTGAGTCCTTGCTTTTATGGTAGAACAAAGAACCGTTGTCGGATCTGGGTCAGATTCGTTTTCTCAAGGTTTAGCGGAGCAGATCTGGAGCGTCGCTGCCTCCACTGTGCTCCTCTTCCTTCCTATTGCTCGGTTCCTCTGTTTTCCAGTCACTCAAGGTGTTGTAGAGCCTCTCCTCAAAGATCATTCTTCCGAGAGCGGTGGAGTTCGAGACACTCCGCTGAGGGCCTCTGTTTTTAGATCTACATGCCAGCAAATCTCGGTGACACTTCTATATCGTCATGTCTCGTTCGCTGTCTACCAGAGACTTTAATTTGAGCTTCGAGGACATGCTCAGTTCATTCTCCTTTGTACGGTGTTGTTTCAGTAGTCAGTCGTGTCGCCATGTTTGTTTGGAGCTCCAGCTCCGGTTCGCTCCAGCTCCGGTTCTTCAGGCTCTCACAGGAAGGTGGGGGTGGAAGTGTACTGCCTCTTTGTCGATAGGAAAGCATCAATCTCTCCGACGCTGTGGCCGGAGTAGGGAGTCAAAAACCCCCGCCTGCAGTTCACGAGTTCTCGTTCTTCATCGCTTGCTCCTCCTCTTGTCGGATTGGACCAACAGCCTCATCCTTCTCAATCTTCTGGTTTGTTAGGGAGCGGACTCTTGATGGAGTGATGGCCGGGATCGGGACGCCTAACCGCCTCCGCCTGTCAAAACATCTGATTCCTCCGGGATCTCATTCGCTTCTGAACTTTCCCTTGATCTCAATTTTTTTTTGCAGGTTTCAGCATTAAAGTGTCCTCTGGGTCATACTGGAGTCAATTGCTGTCATGTTGTTCTCCATGTTTCATGTTTTAGCCTTGGTCTTTATTTGACTAAGCTTAACATTGTATTTAAGGATCTTTTTTTTTTTTTTTTGGAGATTCTTAGATAGTCTTTGCTAGTTCTAGTAGAATTAGATCCAAAATATTGTATTTCAATGTCATTTCTATAAAATGAATTCACATTTTGTCAAAAAAGAAATGTATGTTGGGCTGCATGTCCCATAATTCGTGGCAATATGTTTTTATTGCTACGAGCAATATCTTCTTTTTCAGAAACAGGATCTTAACAAGTATGGGTTCGTGGAAACATGGAACCGCTATGAATATCAACATATATAATAGGATCCTCTTTTTTTTAATACTAGAACTTTTGATGATCACCAATATTAAAAAAAAAAAAAACTTTTGATGATCACCAATTCACCGTCAAAAAATTTGTATTTGGAAACAAGACCTAATATAGGAGCGAAAGAGCAGTAGAAAGAGCAGTTCTCTAACCACGTATGCGCTACCTCATAAATGTTGAAGAACACGTATGCGCTACCACATAAGTTTCTCTAACCACAATGCGATTGCTCCGTAGAATTTATCTTTCACATAGTAGCATCTCATGGTATCAACCATTGTGGACAATGTTTAACGGGTTGTTTTTATGTCATATTCTCATACAAAAGTTTTGTGTAGATATGATGAGAAGATCCTACTATATAAAAGTGACTAAATTCAAGGCTTTTGGGATTATCCATCTCAGCCAAAATATTCTCATCCAAAAAGAATTATAAATAAATGTCATTTAGAAGATAATTAACTAATATACGACTTTTGATATTTCTATAAATTTTAAATTTGTAACTGCTAATTTATTAATAGAATCATATATCTATATTGAATTATGTTCTATTTTTAATCGTTAGACTTCAAGGGTAAATAAATTATTAATTTATAATATATATAGTTTATAACTTTATATTGTAGTTATAAATAAAGAGAAAATAACCGGGGAGGGTGAAGAAGCTCATGTAAAATTATGTAATTAAAATGGTAAAATGGTGAGTATGATGAGGTGAATCTAAGAAAACTCTTTCCACAGCAGGTAGATGGCTGACCGAAAGTAGAGCTTGATGACTGGAGTAGCATGCACATCTGCGTTGACGCGAGGTTGATTGATCCAGGCTGCAACAGGGTGTAGATCAGCCTGAGGAGAAATCCAAACTTCAGCAGCAAAAGGCTCCTATATCAAGCGAGAGAAAGATCACTCAAAGAAGATGATGGTGAGTCTCTATTTCCAGATTACAAAAGACGCACGTTCCGAAGACATTTAACCCCCAACGCCTCAAGCGATCCTTGGTTGGCAGTCTTCTCCGCAAAGCCAGCCATGATATAAACGCATTACGTGGAATATGTTCCTTGAACCAAATAGTCTTGTGCCAATATTTATTGTTGATAGTGTTTATATTCTTTTCTGACATTAGTATCCATATTTTTTTGGTAAACTGATCCAAAGAGATTAGTTTGTGGAGCTAACCAAACGAGGATTATAGTGTTTACTTTGGAAAAAGTAATAGGTTGAATGATAGATGACGTGCGTGCTTTTTCATATGAAAATCTGCACATATATTAAAATTGTAAGATTTGAATCATAGAGAAAATATAGTGTATATGACTGAAGTTGGTCCATTCCGAAACTAAAGGTGGCTAAAATTCTTCTTTGTCAAAATTCATAGATGTGAATCTTATATGAATAGAGTTCTCCATTGCTTATAACAGTGTAATAAACTCCGTGTGTAAAGGAGAAAAAATGTTATATAAGTGAAAACAAAAATTATGATTTTTTTTCTTGTGCCTATAGGCTCTTCGCAATTTGAAGAAGAAAGAACATATTGTGTAAAAATCTTTGGCTCGGTCAAATTTTATCCAGTTGTTTATAAAACTGTTGTTATCTGATTCATGTAATTTTTCAGTGTTGATTTAAAAGCACAAAAAATCCATCTATACTGACTTTTTGATATTTTTTCTGTGATTTGAATTTAAA
>NC_027755.1:33782436-33784461 GCF_000695525.1 Brassica oleracea var. oleracea | reverse complement strand
TAAACTCAGAACAAGTATTTAGCTTTAGAAAGCATTTACATGTTTCAAACTTATAATATATACATATATAATGTTTAAAATTATGCATATAAAACCTGTGTAAAATGTGCCTGAATATGTTTCTCTTCTTTAATGTGTTAATCGTACTATATATAACATTATTTTAAAATTTCAAAAAGTTTATGTCACATACAAAAAACCATCAATAAAAAATATAATTCTCCATCTACAAAGAAAAATGAAAAATTATAAACATATAAATTTAAATTAAGAAAAACTAACATTGGAAAAAACAAGAAGTTAATGTAAAAGAAAAAAACCAAAAAATAATATTATCAATAAAATAAATTTATAAGACACAATCCGCGCGAAGCGCGGAAAAAAATCTCTAGTTCACTGTAAAAATGGTGTAAGTTATAACCATGTATCAACTTTCACTATTTTGGTTCCTTCTTTCAAAGTTATGGTTGCCAGAAACGAATCATAAAAATCTCTTTGATAAAAATAATAATACATATTACAACAGAGAAGAAACATACAAATAATATAACTTACAAAATATTAATTATATAACAAGTTTATTTTTGTAAAAAAGTATTAATCAAGTATTTATAAATCAATTTTAGAACTATTTTTAGATAAGAAAATCAAATTACTCAATGTTTTATGTCATAATTGAATAAAGATAAGTTTTCATTTAACTTCAGTTTGTTAATGTTTAAAAAATGCATTAAAAACTATAATCACCAACATCGAATTACTCTAATTCTCTAACAATTAACAATTGTCTACATTGTCTGTTACTTAAGAAATTCATGTTATCATAATATTTTCATATATGACGCCCTTGATCTTTAAATATATTTTGCTACCGTAAGCAAAGGTTTAATTTTTCTATATTGTGGCACATCACTGCTCTTTCACAAGGAACCACCATTTCCTGGCTTCAATTCACGATGAACATTTAACACATGCCTAACGGACTTAGATGACAGTTATCTATTAGATTGCAATATGCCTAATAGTACTGATTGGTTGTTTTGCGAGAAAACTCGGCAAATGTTATCCCATATCCCTTACCTGTGACGATGGAGGTGGAAAAATTGTTTGAATGCATGTATGCTTTAGATACCTCATCCGTATCAGGGTGTATAGAACCTGACCTTGTATGTTCCATTGTATGTTTTGAGACTGAGAAAGTGTGGGTCCATTTTGGCTATAAAAAGGCCACAGGTGTCTCGCGGATTATGTACTCCAGCTTCTCTGGTCTGCACACGCAGTGAAGGGTTGATCGTAGGTTCTCTTTCGACAAAATATCAGTAGATTCTCCAATTTTAACTATAAAACTAGATTAAAGTCTGCGCCTTGCGCGGGATAAACATTATATATATAAATTATTTTATGTATTATATGTTCTTACATATTATGAAATAATAAATATATATTGAATAATTAAAAGTCAGTAACTATTACATATATAATTAAATTGGTGCAAACGTATAAATCAATTTTATTAATCCAAACAATTTTTTAAAAAAATTTGATAGAATATGTAATTAAATTTAAATGATATTAACATACATAGTATATTTTTAATATTAATGTCTATAAAATGATGATTTCTACTCATATGTTTTTTTTTATTATGTGTATCTTTAATAGCAAAAACTTTAAATTATCGATAACAAAATTTTCATTGTAGGATTAATAATTTTAGTAATTTATAATTTAAAAAAATTAATCAATGTTTGTTCAAAACTTTTATCAAAAAAAATTATTCAAAGTAAATTTTGAAACTAAAATATTTATTTATTCAATATGGTTTATAGTTTAATTTAGAATGATATATATACATATATATTTTAAATCTTAATGATTAATTAAATTATACTTTTGTTTATATGATTTTGTAATCATTTGTATTTTGTCATAACAAAAATTTTAAACCATGGATCCCAAAATTTGAATGTGAGACTTTTAACAGTTTTAGTAATTTATAGTCGTTTTTTAAAATTCAAAATATAA
>NC_027755.1:33779486-33782220 GCF_000695525.1 Brassica oleracea var. oleracea | reverse complement strand
AGTTTAATAAATTATGGTTAGTTTAATAAAAAGTTTATTATATAATTAGATGGACCAACATATTTTTCTAATAATTCTAAGAATCATCCTAGTGATGACACGTGTCTACAAAAAAAAGTTGTAATATTTCACTAATAATATATAGGGGATTGTTCTGAGTAGTAAACTTGTAGAACTTGTTTGTTTTAAAAAATATTATCTTAATATATTTTGTATTGTTTTAATTTCTAACTCAAAAACTTTATTATTTTATCGTGGATTAAATTTTAAAATTTCTACTATATATACATATCATCATGACATAATAATGCATAGGATGGAATCACAAATGGAAATACTGTATACCGAAGGTTGCTCAAAGAATTGTAAACAGAAAGAAAAAAGGTGTATAAAATATGTCAAACTAGATCTAATTATCGAAAAACGTGTAAAATTGTAAGAGATCTTAAAATAACTTCGTGTTTAAGAAAGAAAAAGATACATAAATATAAAATGTTGAGAAATCGGAAACGTATACAGTGTCTTATTTTATTTTATTTATCAACTTTCATATCATTAAACCACATGGACTTGAAACGTGAGTACAAAATTAGGTTTTAAAGCCCAACATGTAAATGACATAAAATAAATTACAAAGCCCATAAACACACGTGTAAGTTCATCCGTAAACCTCTGCAACGTGGCATCTTGTTGTTACACGTGAGGGACACGAGGCTTAGCTTCCTCGTTACGAGTTCACCGCCTTGGCTCCTCCGCCGTGACACCGCCAGTGAAACTCTTCAGCTCAGCTACCGCCACCGTCTTTTTTACCACGAAGCCTTATTCTCCAAGCTTTGTACTCCATCAACTCCAATCTTCCGCCTATCCGCCGCTAGAAATCAAGACCTTTTTCCACACCCGTTGGTACAACAAGGAAGATTCAATTGATCTAAAAGATTTTTTTTGCTGGACCATCTTATCAAGATGCCAACTCTACTAAATATCCTTCAGATCAACCGAGATAAATCAAACATCGCATCTTTCTTTCCATCGAAGATACTTTACTCTTTAGCCAAACATAGGCTCTTATAAAGATGAGTAAAGATTGATTCTTCTAGAAAGGAATTAGCGCATAACCGAAGAAGATAGTATCCGACTTATAGCTAACGGGATATGATGATGTGTTTCGGAAGAGGAGAACAAATCCGATTTTCTAATCGGATGCTTTATTACTATCAACCAAAACAGAGATAAAACAAGAGACTGAAGAACTGCTATGTTTTGTGTTGAATCTATAACACTACAAAATCGCCACCGCGAAAGGGAAGATCGCCAAAGCGAAAAGGAAAATCGCCAAAGCGAAACCGTAAACGATCATAGATCGAAAATATATTACATCAAAAAAAAAGAAACGACTTAAATCTCTCCCCCTCCGAAAGATATTGTATTGGTAAGAGGGTTAGAGAGATTTGTCACTCTCTTTCTAAAGAAGAGAGAGAAGCTGCTGAGACTAAAATATATGTATACAGTGTCTTATATTCTGTAGAAAAAATAAATTTAGGTTTTTAAAGTCATATGAGTGTTATAAAAAAATCATATTCAGAAAAAAAATAATAATAAAAAACTGTAACGAGATAAATAGAGAGAAAGAGAAGGAGAGAGAGAGGGAGAGAGAGAGAGTTATGTATATAATTTATTTCAAAATACTATTATATTACATCTTCTACACACAAATGGTAAAGGTGATTATTGAAAATCTCTTAAAAATAAATGGATTTTTTTTCAACCCAATTTCATTATAACAGCCCAAAGGCAAAGACATGTTTACATGAGTCGGGCTTTAAAAGTTTGAGACTAATAACAACATTGAATAAAGTTTACAATTAAACCCGTTTATGAGGATATATCCGACACGTTAACAAGACACGTGTTTGATATTAAGGTTTCCAGAAACACGTGGTATCCACGCGGACTTCATGCAGAAACTGCAATCTCCGCTACCGCTCTGTCGCACTAATCTATACCTAATATTGATGCATTTTCTCAACGATCTAGCCACTTTCCGACCTCATATTGTGCTTCGTTCTCTGCGCGCTTCTGCTTCCAAGTATCTCCGCTCTCTTTGCCGAATGTGAGACTACCAGAAACTTCAATCGATTTAAAGACAGTCATCGCAAAAACACTTGCGAACTAGCAAGCTCTGACTCTTCTTAGGCCGGCCTCAAACCGCAAAATTATCAAGCAAAACTCAAAGATTTACTTCTTTAGAATATTTTGCCGGAGATATTACAGCAAAGATTGATATTTTCAGAGAATAAAGGTTGAGGATAACCGACAAATAAGATGAAGATCTGAAGAAAACAGTCGGGATAAAACTTTGAAGAGAGGAAGCTTAGCTTTAAACCGATCTTAAAGAACGGGTCTTTATTATAGAGTCAAGAACAAAACAGTGGATGGATTTGATTGATAAAACTGCTTTGCTAGCTTGACTCTAGCACATCAAAAGTTGTCTTACGAAAAGTAAAATCCGCAACCGGAAAAAAATTACTTCACCTAACGAAACTAAAGTCTGATTACACGGAAGAAATATGTACAACCAAAAACAAACATAAATTAAATATAAATCTAAGAGCACCCACATCAATGAACCATCTCTTGGGGTTCATCTTTTCAATTTTTTATTATTAATTTTTTTTTTTTTACTTTTTCTTTTTGATTTTAAAAAAAAAAAAAAAAAGAAGACCAATCGCGGGCC
>NC_027755.1:33715434-33779255 GCF_000695525.1 Brassica oleracea var. oleracea | reverse complement strand
TTTTTGATTTTAAAAAAAAAAAAAAAAAAGTAGACCAATCGCGGGCCGCCACGACACGTGGGATCCGCGCTACAGTGATGAACTTTAGGAGAAAGGGATTAGGAGAGAGGAGTTCGTAGAGAGGAGTTCGTAGGATTAGATTATTTTATTATTTTTTTTTTTGATTTCTGTGTGAATCTCCATCCCCCATAAACACTCAAGCGAGGACAATTTAAACACACACGACACCCCGAATATAGGAAGTAAAAGAGAAAAGTTTCAGCGCTCGCTGCTCCAAAGATGGCGTGAGAGAAAGAAGAATCAAACATAAATTAAATATAAAAAAACATATATAAAAATTAAAGAAAGGGGGCAAAGGAATAAATTTTGTTCGAGCCAGCGAGAGAGAGAGAGAGAGAAGTTGGCCGGTGAAACAGTCAAAAAGACAGATGAGTTGGTCTCTCACCAAACTCCTCTACCGATTATATGTCTCGCTCTAATAAATCCATGTGAAACTTAAGTTTTCCTTTTGTGTGTGTGTCGTTGTGGTGACCACAATCAATCAATCAATCAAAATCTTATTTCTTCTTCCCTTTCTCATCTCTTTTGTCTTTTTTTCCTTTAGAATTTCTTTTGTCTCTCTCTCTCCACCACATAAACATAATTTTCGGAGTCATCATCAAAACGAAAACCCTAGCACTTGTCCTCAACTCCACTGATTGAACTCCATGGCGTCAGGCGGCGGAGAGGCGGCAAGATCGGTGGAAATAGGATCGGATCCCAAACTAGGGGGAGTCGGGAGCAGGAGCGCTGGAGGAGGTCAATACTTCAGGGCGGATACTCTTGATTTCAGTAAATGGGATTTGCACATGGGCCATACCTCCTCCTCCTCCTCTACTACCGCCAAGTCCTCCACATCCACAAAAGCTCCGATGCACGAATGGGAGATCGACCTCTCCAAACTCGACATGAAGCACGTTCTCGCCCACGGCACGTATGGCACTGTCTACCGCGGTGTCTACGCTGGCCAACAAGTCGCTGGTCCGTGTTTATCTCCCTAGTTATTTTTTTTATTTTATTTTTAAATAATAATTTGGTAATAAAAAGGTTGGTTCTGGTGGATTTGCAGTGAAGGTGTTGGATTGGGGAGAAGATGGTCAATCAACAGCTGCTGAAACTACAGCTCTGCGCTCTTCTTTCGAGCAAGAGGTCGCCGTCTGGCAGAAGCTCGATCACCCCAACGTTACCAAGGTATGTATTCACAACTACTAGTCTGATTAGTATTAGAAGAAGGAGAAGCTTTGACTTTGAATTTCTACATTTTTATCAGTTTATAGGAGCATCCATGGGGACCTCTGATCTGAAGATCCCTCCCGCTAATGATTCTGGGGGACGTGGTGGCAGCGGAGCACATCCTGCCAGGGCCTGTTGTGTTGTGGTTGAATATGTTGCTGGAGGCACACTCAAGAAGTTCCTCATCAAGAAATATAGGAGCAAACTCCCCATCAAGGATGTCATTCAGCTCGCTTTGGATCTCGCTAGAGGGTAATTAACCACTCTCTCTCTTTTTTTTTTTAATGTGTAAGGGATTGTTGGTCATATACATATCCTCTTTTTCCTGTCTCAGGCTGAGTTACCTCCACTCCAAGGCGATTGTGCATCGGGACGTGAAGACAGAGAACATGTTGCTAGAAACTAACAAGACGCTCAAGATTGCTGATTTCGGAGTTGCTAGAGTCGAGGCTCAGAACCCTCAAGACATGACGGGTGAAACTGGAACTCTCGGCTACATGGCTCCAGAGGTATGTATGGTATATTATCCCTTTTTGTGTTTCGTAATTGTGAAAAAAGGAATATATTAAAAAAAAGGTTATGTTATTTTTGGGGGTGGATAAGGTTCTTGAAGGAAAGCCTTACAACAGGAAATGCGATGTGTATAGCTTTGGTGTATGTCTCTGGGAAATATACTGCTGCGACATGCCCTACGCTGACTGTAGTTTTGCTGAGATCTCTCATGCCGTTGTTCATAAGGTCTCTCTCTCTCTCTCTCTCTTTCTCTCCTATTCTGAAAAAAAGGTTTTAATCAGAAAGATCTCATCCCTTATCTTTATTGGTTGAACAGAATCTGAGACCAGAGATTCCGAAATGCTGCCCACAGTCAGTGGCAAACATAATGAAGAGATGCTGGGACCCGAATCCAGACAAGCGTCCGGAGATGGAGGAGGTTGTGAAGCTACTTGAAGCGGTAAACACAAGCAAAGGCGGTGGAATGATACCACCAGACAAGTTTCAGGGGTTCCTCTGTTTCTGCAGACCTCGTGGCCCCTGATCTTTCTCTCTCATATTCTGCGTGATGATTCTTGGATTTTCTTTTTTCTTTTGGAGACTTTCGAGTTAGATTTGGCATTAAAAAAAACTCTCATTCTGTTCTATATACATGTATTTATACTACACCCAGTCTGGTCGTGTATAAAATTGATGATAAACCTTTGAATCTTCTTCGTTCCTTTTTTTGGCTGGGGTGTATTTGTCCGTTTTACAGGTCTGGTGATTCGTAAAATTTTAAATATGTAATTTGGGTAACAAAAGCCGAGAGAGAAAAAAACTAAGTGGGAAGAAGACATAAGTCTACAGAGGGAGTGGTTAAGTTGTGATATAGAAAAATCAACGAGTTTGAAAGATAAGGTTGTAAACAACACATGAATAGTAGTACCTGCATACAAAAAGGGAGATTTACATATTTGGTTGTTTTGTCCAACTTTGCGTCCGGGATGTTAACCAGAAGCTCGAAGTCGGAGGCTTTTAACTCGATGAAAGAGTTCCTGAAGCAGACAGGAGGCTATGCGATTATAGACGGCGGGCTAGCAACGGAGTTCGAGAAACATGGAGCGGATCTCAACGATCCTCTCTGGAGCTCCAAATGCTTACTCACTTCTCCTCACATCATCCACACTGTAACTCCTATTTCTCTTTTTTGGAAGTGTGAAATCTGAATCGTTGCTGTTGTCAGCTGCTTGACTAGGTTTTTTGCGCTTATTATAAATTATCCCTAGATTTAGATTTAGATTTAAATTGCAATATTTTGAGTGGAGTAGAGCAATATATTCTCGTTTCATTATTTGGTATTATTAACCAGATATTGATCCCATTGGCACTGATATTATTTAAAGCTGACAACCTTGTGAGCCCTAAACCTTATTTTGGTAATTGTTAGTCTTCATCTTTCTCCTTTTTTTTTTTTGTTTTGGAATATCTCTTGTTTCTTTGTAGTGGGGATTCTATGGTTTTCTTTGGCATTGCCACGAAATGGCTTTTGATTCTGTTTCCTGATGGAGCAGGTGTGTCTCGATTACCTTGAAGCTGGTGCTGATATTATCGCCAGTGCTTCTTATCAGGTTCTCTCTCTCTCTCTCTCTTTCTTTTTATGGGGTGCACTAAAACGTGGATCAATCTTTTGAATAGGCCACGATTCAGGGGTTTGAAACAAAAGGCTTTTCAAGAGAGAAGAGCGAATATTTGCTTAGAAAGAGCGTTGAAATAGCATGTGAAGCTCGGAGCACGTACTATGACAAATGCAAAGCTACCTCCTCCTCCAGCGACATTGTGGATGATAAGATTCTTAAAACGCGGCCTATACTAGTTGCAGCATCAGTTGGTAGCTATGGTGCTTACTTGGCTGATGGCTCAGAATACAGGTTTTAGCTGCTCTCATAAGCTACACTGCTCAGATTTTTTTTTGTCTTCATTGCCTCCTTAAAAACGTATTTCTTTTAATTGTTTCTTTTAATTTTCAGTGGAATCTATGGTGATTTGATCACGCTGGAAACACTCAAAGATTTCCACCGGAGAAAATTGCAAGTTCTGGGAGAGTCTGGTGCTGATATAATAGCATTTGAGACCATTCCAAGCAAGCTAGAGGCTCAGGTACTGATCGACTTTGATGTTGTTAGCTTCTTCTGGTGGGGTGTGTTAATAAGGTTTGAAGTTATCTTTCTAGGCATTTGCTGAGCTGTTAGATGAAGGGGACGTGAAGATTTCGGGGTGGTTTTCGTTTAACTCCAATGATGGGGTGAACGTGGTTAGCGGAGATTCCATCAAGGAGTGTGTCGCCATAGCTGAAGCCTGTGAGACAGTAGTGGCGGTTGGGATCAACTGTACCTCTCCAAGATTCATAGAGGGCCTAGTCTTGGAGATAGCAAAGGTGCTGCATGCTTTGTATTCTATCGAACACATTGGGTAAATCTTTTTCTTAAAAAGGCTTTGCACATATCTTTGATGCAGGTGACGAGCAAGCCTATACTAGCGTATCCAAACAGCGGAGAACGCTATGATGCTGACCGGAAGGAGTGGGTTGTAAGTCACATTATCATCATTACGTTGGTTGGAGACAAGGAAAATAATAGTAATAGTAATAGTTGGTGTGATTTTTTGGTGCAGGAAAACGCAGGAGTTGGGGATGAAGACTTTGTGTCGTACGTAGAGAAATGGATGGATGCAGGAGTGTCATTGCTGGGAGGCTGCTGCCGCACAACACCAGCCACCATCAGAGCCATTCACAAGCGACTTGTCACCCGCAGATCTCTCTTCTCTTCTTCTTAGCTTTTCCAACCTCCACCTTCACTCTCACTCTCTCTGAACCTTTTCTTTTTTTTTTGTGCAATAGATTTGTTGTACGAAACATACGAATGAGTTTGTTTTCCCTTTCTTTGCCAAAAACAAAAAAAAAACAAGCTTTTCTTTGAAACGTGATCAAAAGTTTTGGGTCAAAGACTAATTACATTGAGATATCTCCCTCTAGAATCATCTTCAGGTTACAATACCTAACAGTTAGACTCGTTATGTGACTTAGAAGCGGAACAAAATCAGCTGGTCTGTGTCTTGAGATTCTGATACATACATTCTTTCTTTTAATGGTCAGCTACGCATAGCAAGGTTCTATTTTCCAATATCCTTTGGAGTATTCTTTCTTTTAATCTCTTTGTTCAGATGTTACAAAAGTGTTTTTTTTTCGGATATGCAGTGGGACAACAAGGGCGAAAGCGGACCATGATTGGATCTCTACTCTACGGTTGACATTTGTGACTATAAGTTCCCAAAGTTTGCCCTGTTTTTATGATATATATATTAGGTATGTTTATATGCAAGATGTCTCAATGCTTGAGCGTTGGGCTTGTACTTGTACCGTACGGTTGGGAAATTATGAGATGTGATGAAAAAGACCACACATGAGTTATTATTTGATGTGTGTTATCACCACTTCTTTCTTTCTGATCAGTTATACCAGAAAACAATGCATAAAGAGATAAAAAGAGTTACATCATCCTATTTTTATTTTTTACCCCTAAACCCTAAAGTCTCCGGTGTTCAGAAAGTGATGGACCATACTCGCACCATACCTCTTTCTTCTTCTTCTCGTAAGGGTTCTTCAAAGTGAAAAAACTTTCACATCAACCATCATTCCTTACAACTTTTCCCCTTCGATAAAACGCCCAATACGTGCAATTTTTGTCGCATCATATCACTTTTTTTCTTTTGCAGTTTCCGCATTTATGAATTGAGTAAATTGAATGCATACATGTACATATTGGAGTCTGGGGCTTGGGAAATTTGTATACTGCGTTGAGATATATTAACATCAACCTCAAAACAATGAGGAAAAAAAGAAGTTCCTTACAAGATTGGAGGAAACAAACATTTAACTATACTAATTTATGTCTGTTCATTCAGATAAAGTATTATAATTCAGAAACAGGCTTACCAATCGTATCCTAATGTTGTTCTAGGTGTTATCCTGTATATTTATTTATAATACGCCACCATGTGGCGGATAATCTACAAAGTCGCCCTCATTAACAGGTCATTCGTTAATACTATAGTTTTTATACATACACTTATAAGAAGTATATAACAAGGGATGAACAATTACAGAAAACTCAGATACACACAAGAGCATCAACCTTGAGAGTTATCTTATCACTATTAATACTGGTTCATTCTATTAGTCTATCGAACAAATGGTATCTTTTAAAAATCTTCTAGTTCTTTATTATTGGGTGTACTTGTGTTGACGTGATACAATAAAAAAAACTAATACTACTATTAGTGATCCCTTTAATTAATCAGTACGTTTCGTTAATCAGAGTTGTCATAGGCATTTAACAAAGGAAAAACAATGAAAGCGTAATTATATAATGTCTTGTTATAGCTGGCACAGTGTTTTGTTGAGACAGATAAAGTTATTGAGCCTTCATTTTTATTTTTTATATTTACAAAAATAAAAGGTCGTTGCGATGTATCTTCTGATCTTCTCTATAATTTTTTTGTAAGATATGTTCAATAGTAAAAAGGGTTTAACATCATTTTTGAAGTTCAGTTTTTTTAAATGCAATTTTTGCCTATAGTTAGTAAAGTTATATTGGAGGTTTCATATTAATACGGATAAAAAGTCGTTTGTAATAACTATTGTGGGGAGCTTTTTATCACGGATTTGGTACACATGTAATGTAATTTATGTTGTTTAAAAGTTATGTTGTGGGATTAAAATTGCTACTGGTATAATTGTTTTTTTTTTATCACAGTTGCATGTATTTCACATAGTTGTATTCGCAAGACTATTTTTTATAGAAAAGTGATTTTCGAAAATAAAACCGATCATATCTTAATATGCTAATGAATTAGTATACGTCTATGCATATATATAAAAATTATTAACATGTTTATACAAATTGAAATTCTCTCTCTCAAAATTATTATGTAAGTTAACAAGATTCATATAATTAGAATCCTGTATTCGATAAAAAAATAGATTCACGTGATTTAATTCTTATGACTGACATAATTATTAAGCAATGAAATTCTAATCACTAAATACATGTTTATTAAGATTATAGCTTTTAGTTGAACATGTTAACTAGGATGTTTTCATGAATTATTTTGTAAAAGAATAATACAACTTTAAAAAAAATTAATACTACAAAATCGTCAATTAAATAGAAACAGACACATATAAAAAAGGGGGATTTACATATTTACTAAACCCAAGTATTGGTCTGAAGAAACAGACACGGTCTCCCACATGCAGCATGTGTCATTTTAACTTTACCTTACAAAATAAATCGCTTAAATTCACCAAACCATGTCTTAAAAGTGGGAACTCGATGTTATTTTATTTTCAAAAATCGAGATAAAGCAAAACATGGGGGTTATTGGGCCCCCTAAATTAACACTACAAGATCCACAGTGTTCAAAAATACAGAAAAGGTAACTTACATATAGCGTATATTCGCTAAACCCTTATGCCTTGTGATTAAGCAAATATTTCACAATTTGATACTCGATTCGGCCCAAACCCTAAGCCGAAGTAATTTAAACCGACTCTGTGTTTATAAATTATACTACCTCCGTTTCCACAAACATAGATTTTTTAATATTTTCACACATATTAAGAAATCACATTAAACTACCATAATAAATATATCATTTTCTGTAATTTTCAATTTTCAATAACTTTTAACTAATAATAATTCAACAAAGTAAATTAATTTTTTTGAAGTTTACAATTTTTTCATAGAAAACACAAAAATACATCTTTTTGAAACAATTTTTTTTCTAAAAATTCTATCATTAAAGAACGGAAGGAGTAATATAAGTCATAACTACACTTTTTATAGGACGAAAAGATCATTATTTTTGAATTTTTTATACTCATTATGCCTGGCATTAAGTAGACTGGATATTCACCCTATCAATGTACGCATATATTTAAATATAAATATTAGACGGAATAATATAAGCCATAACTACACTTTTTATAAGACGAAAATATCATTATTTTTGAATTTTTTATACTTATTATGTCTGGCATTAAGTAGACTGGATATTCACCCTATCAATGTACGCATATATGTAAATATAAATATTAGACATGACCGGTCCTGAAATTTTGGAAACCGCATATTATTTAATAAAAATTTTAATAGTTTGGAGTCCTAAATTTTTTTTTACTAATTTAGAAGCTTATTTGTATAGAATTTTTTCAAAAATTTTGGGAGTACGAGCTGAATGTTTCATCAGCCCTCAACCGGCCATGATACTATAGCAATGTATTCTTGCAGTAATAAGAAGTGAGTACTATTGTTTGAACTAAAATTTTGAAAAAAGTAAAATAGATCGAAGAAGACGAGGCAAAGTCTTGCAAAGGGGATGATGGTCCCGTAGACATTAGTCTAGATTGGGTCAAAAAGAGTCCCCCTCCTCTTTACACACAACAAACTCAATTTTATAAACTTCACATTTTACTAAAAAGTGAATACGTTTGTTTTCTTGGTCTTTTTATTACGTTTGGTAAACGTGTTAATTCCATTTTCTATGATTAAACTGCACGAATGCACAAATATAAAGTGGCATTTGTAGTTTTTGATGTCACCCGAAACCTCAAACTTCACCCTCTAAACATGCATACATGCACCTACCTTAGCTCACCAATCCACCTCTAGTATTGATGCTACTATATTTTAATTGTCATTTACTAAGTAACTATTATTTCCTGGCGACAATTTCCCAAGAATTCAGATTTCGTTTTGTCTGTTTTTGTTTATATGTTTGTTCTAATTGCCAAATCCGGGATTTGTATTGCATATATGGAATGGAACAACCCAAAAGTGTTTATTTTTATATCGTGATCTTGTACTTTTCCTTTAAAAAAAATTATGATTACTATTCTGTATCATATTTATTTCAGTTATAATAATACTGAACACATAAAGGAAAGAAGATGTTCCAAAAAATCTTTATATATAAAGGAAAGAATTTAATTTCAAGCACTACTCTATTACCGAACTTAGAGCTTTAAGGAGAGTGGTGGGAGATATGTTAAGGGTTTACATATTTATGGAAATAATCTTTTTTCTATATTTTTTTTAAATCAAACAAAAATTGAAGGGAAACTGCAATAAATATAGACTGCAACTAGCAAATTAAAAAATTAAATAAAGGAGTATATTTCATTTATAAAGGGAGGAGAAGACAGACTCAAAGAGAGAGAGAGAGAGAAAACAGATAGAAGAAGAAGCTCTTTGTTCCCTACCCACGTTGATATATGCCCAGAAACGAAGGCCCCCCCTGTTTTCAAATCTCTAATTTCAAAGTCTTTCTCTCTGTAGCTGTTGTGTTTATAAGAAGTAATCTCACATATTCTCTTCCTCATTATCTTTTATATTCTTCTGTCAACACCATTTCTTAACTGGGTCAGGGGATGCTTATGCTTATCTATTGGTTTTTGCAAAAGATTAGTTCGTGAAATCAAGGATCTCTATCTATTCATTCTATATAAACAATGGGTGATGGTAGTAGCCTCAAGAGAACCAAGGTTTTTCTTCTTTGACCAAAAATAATAATAATTAAACTGGTATTGATTATCATCACCACCCAGACGTTGCTGATCTCCAAATTCTTGTGCAGCGTTCATGGCCCAGAACATTGGTTAAGAAATGGCTCAACATCAAGAGCAAAGCAGAAGATTTCCACGCAGACGACAGAGACGTTTACAAAGGTAATAAACTCGTATATATTTTAAACTAAATGTTATTAATGAACAGCCTTCTTCTAGTCTAGGAATGTGAGAAGTGAACAGCTTTTGTTTTCTACTTTATAGGATGTTCACTTTAAAAAAAAAGTTTTTGCAGGTGAATGTGGAGACTGGAGTAACAATGTCATTGAAAGAGAAGAAGCATGCTCTGTTAACAAGAAAAGCAACTATGCTGGTCAGTAACTACATGCTTCTTCCTTCTTTATTTCATTTTCTAAACTCATTTTAACTTTAAAAAATAATAATTGAATTTTACAACAACAAGTGTTTTAATTAATTTGTATTCAGAGGCTCGGTGTAGAAGAAATAATGGAAGAGGTAGACGAAACAGACAGGAATTAGATTCAGCACCACTAGTTAAACAAGTTCATAATCTCAGGTACTTATATTTTTCTTGTGTCTCTTTGCTTTTTGGGCGAATTCTTTTCCTCTAAGACACGTTGTTCACATCAGGGTTTTTACTGCTACCTGGAATGTCGCCGGCAAATCTCCTCCGAGTTATCTGAATCTCGAGGATTGGCTCCACACCTCCCCTCCTTCCGACATTTACGTTCTTGGGTATTGCTAACCTCTTTTAATTCGATTTTACTCAAAAGTTAAATAAATCACATGAAAAAAAAACAAACAAATAAAAAAAAACACATGATGTTTTGTTTCCTAATCTCTCTGAGACTTCCCCACACAGCTTCCAAGAGATCGTTCCTTTGAACGCCGGCAACGTTTTGGGTACAGAAGACAACGGTCCGGCCAGGAAATGGGTTTCTCTCATCCGAAGAACCTTGAACACTCTCCCTGGCGGAGGAAGCTGCCGGACCCCTTCCCCTGTTCCCCACCCGGTCGCCGAGCTCGACTCCGACTTCGAAGACGCAAACTCCTCGTTCTATCATCGTAGGTCGTTTCAGTCGCTTAGCAAGAGCCTGAGGATAAACAACTTTGACATGTCAGCAGCATCCATGCAGCAGCCACATCTTGACCGGAGGTTTAGCGTATGCGACCGTTTCGTGCTGGGCCACGATTCCTACGACCAAAGCTTCAGGTATTGCTCCTCCGAGGACGACGAGGACAATGTGCATGACTCTAATTCTCCATCCTGTGATCAATATTCCGCTGTCTCGAGGAGTGGATCTTTTGTGACAGAGGAGAGAGACAAGTCTAAGTATTGTTTGGTGGCTAGCAAGCAAATGGTTGGGATATTCTTAACTGTTTGGGTGAAGAGTGATCTAAGGGACAGTGTAAAGAATCTCAAAGTTTCTTGTGTGGGAAGAGGCTTGATGGGCTATCTCGGAAACAAGGTAAAAGAATATCCACATTATTTTCAAATTTAATGTCTTTGTGGAAGAGGTTGTCAAATTTTGATCTATATATATATATATATTTTAATATAATTTGCAGGGATCGATTTCGATCAGCATGTCAGTACACCAGACTAGCTTCTGCTTTGTGTGCAGCCACTTGACGTCTGGTCAGAAAGAAGGTGACGAGCTGAGAAGAAACTCCGACGTTTTAGAGATTCTTAGGAAAACCAGATTCCCTAGAGTGAACAACGCAGGGGAGGACAAATCTCCTCAAACGATTTTAGAACACGAGTGAGTTATTTGTTGCAGTGAATGTTCTTTGTTGTTGGTCGTCCTTATTAAATTCTTTGATCACTGCAATAAGCATGCTAAATCTTGTTTTGTTATGTGTCTTTTCAGTCGGGTAATCTGGCTCGGAGACTTGAACTACCGTATAGCTCTTTCTTACCGGTGTACAAAGGCTCTTGTCGAGATGAGAAATTGGAGTGCTTTGCTTGAGAAAGACCAGGTAAGAAATTAGCATTTTCAAAAGGCCCAAAAAACCATTTATTTGAAAAAACAAACTTGTCTAAAAGACAAATTGTCACTTTTGTTTTTGTTATAGTTGCGGTTAGAACAACGTAAAGGTCGTGTCTTTGAAGGATGGAATGAAGGGACCATCTATTTCCCACCCACTTACAAGTACTCTAACAATTCAGATGTATATGCTGGTGATGATCGTCTCACCAAGGCCAAAAGACGGACTCCAGCATGGTTAGTATTAGTGTTTCTTTCTTTTGAGTATAAACAAACAACTTAATACATATATAATATTTATGAGTTTTTTTAATCTAAAAATTGAAGGTGTGATCGCATACTCTGGCATGGTAACGGACTTAGTCAGCTGTCGTATGTTCGCGGCGAGTCAAGGTTCTCAGATCACAGACCAGTCTACAGTTTGTTCTCTGTAGAGATTGAATCGGTATATAGAAACTGCAATATCAAGAAAAGCTCTAGGGTTGAAGTTGAGGAACTTCTTCCTCAACGGTATGGATACGCTGGGCTTAGCCCTTACTAATTCATTATCACGAGACAGGGGAGAGGATTCAACATTTCTAAAGTCTGAAAAGAAAAAAATGGTAACTAAATCTTTGATGATCATTTAGTATTTTTACACTTGTTGCTCTCGAGGTGGGTGTTGATCTTCATGATCTTGCTGCGCTTTCTAGGGGTTATTCAAGGTCTTCCATGTTTTTTCGGTTGGGAATAGGGGAAGAAGATTCGGGTGAAAAGCGAAGTAAGTAATTAATATAGCTTTTTAGCTGAACAGTTCCTTTTCTCTTTAGGATTATAGAGAATGGACCAGTTTTGTGCACTTCGAACCATTAGTTTCTCCACAGGATGTAGTGTATAGATATATGTGTTTGCAACTTTGCATGTACATCTTATTGATTCTTTTGGAATGACCACTGTGTTTCAAATTGGAAAATCTCAGTTTATTATCAGTCTTTTGTCCTATGATCTCCCCCTCTCCCTACAGCGAAACAAATTCAACTTGTCTAACAGTGCAGAGTGAATATGGATATTTTCGATTTTGAAAGTGAGGAGATAACTTTTTTAAAAAAGAGAGTCAAGCTCGTGGAACTATATTACTATATTCTTGCTTTTGTACTTTCGAATCAACCCACTTGTGTTCTTACGACCGGTTCATCTTCGTTAATATAAGTACTGTAGAACTATATATCAAGGTTCTAAAAATTGGTCCAGGTGGCGCCTAGTCGGCAATTCGGTCCCATCCGAAACGATTTTCTTAAAATTCGATTTATACCGATTTATACGATTTATATCGGTTTAAAATGTTCTAAATTGTTTAAAATCGATTTAAATCGATATAAATTAGTCTATATATGTTATATTAGCAAAAAATGTTAGTATAAATCTAAATTTTATTTATTTTTGTTTTGTATATCTAATTTTGATAATTCATCATAATAGTTAAATTCTAAAACTAAAATATCTCATATAAATGTAAACTATATACTACCTCTATTCCCGAAAGTAAGATTTTCTAAAGTGTTCACGCTTATTAAGAATTCAATAAATGTTTATAATTTATTTTTTCTTTTACTTTATTATACACTTTCCAATAATTTTTCACCAATGAAATTTAATCAATTCAAATATTTTCATTTAATGCTTCTTAAAAGCATAAAAAATACCTTAAACATATAGAAAATCTATCTTTGTGGAACAAGTAAAAAATCTAAAACATCTTACTTTAGGGAACAGAGAGAGTATAAAATAAATCAATAATTCGTTAACGCTTAGACTTCGCCTAGGTCCGAATAATCCGAATAGTCTGTCTAGTCGCTAATCTTCTATAGAGTGTTTAGTTATCGTCTAGAGATTTACTGAACATTGTTATTTATTACTTCGAGAACCAAATACTTAGAGCACCCGCAATGGTGTTACCCAAAGAGGAGTTCTTAGAAAAAGTGTATTTTGATTTTTTAAATATTATTTTTTTTTTTCAGATTAAAAAATATATATATCAACCAATCGCGGGTCGCCACATGTCGTGGGGGCCCGCAAATAATGCAAAGATTCACTAAAAAAAAGTTTTTATTTAAAAATTTTAAAGATTGAATCCTTAGCTTTTGGTGGAGTCCACTGATTATTTAATTATTTTTTGTCTAAGTATTCCCACTGCATGCTCTTACAACAAAAAATGGCAATGATAACCTCCCTCTCTCTATATTTCCGTGCATTCTCATGTCCTTTTACAGAAATAAACGCGCGTCGGATCAAACCGCGTGAAGTAAACGTCAGTATATAATTGGTGGTCGATTGGTGGTCGAGGTAAGAGGACAATGGAGGATCAGATAAAGAGTTGTGTCTCTCTTTTTTTTAAAGAAAAATTCCTTCAGTCTCCTTGCAAGACACACACACACACAACCTTTGTATTTATTTATAAATAAAAGAAAATAAAAGAATTGATTTCTCGCAAATGATACCGACGGCGACGATTCGTAGCTTCAAGAAAGTATAAAAAAACAAAATGGAAAAATATACTCTTTTTTTGGGCAACTGGAAAAATATACTCATACGTAGAAGAAATACAAAGTGGAAAAATATTCGACGGTAGATAAGTAATAATATCACCACCCCATATTGTATTTATCTAGCAAAGAGACATAGTCGACGGTAGATAAGATATTTTGGTCGGAGGAACTGCGGAGATTAGAGGTAGGACGCATATGCACTCACTCTCACTGCCCATCCTCTCATTCTCTTTATTTATTTTCCTTTTCCTTTTATATGTTTAATTCTTTTGTCTTTTTTTTGGTCGAAAATTTAATTCTTTTGTCTTATATTCGCATTTTTCCTTTTCTATAATAGTAGTATTAGCTTGGTAATAGTGGAATACAGAACTACATCATGTACGAATTTTCTTTATTATTATTGATGGATATGATGAGAAGATCCTATAAACTAGATCACGACCACATGCCATGTCGTAACATTTACTCGACCTTTTCTGCTAAGGACCAAATCATTTGTTTTTTTCTTCCACTTGGATCCACTCGATTTCAGTTTCTTCAAAACCGTTTTTACAATAGATGCTTCGGAAATTTTAAAACTAGCAATCAGTTAAGATATTTAGATTATAAAAGCATCGTGAATCTTCTTTGAAGCGTTTGGAACTAAAATGAAGCTAACCATAGCTTCATGACATCTTCATAACCCTTCATGCCCATCATTTGGATCGTATAGATCCGGTTTCTCACTTGTTTGTCATTAATAGCCCTCTGAGGAATTCACTGTTCTGATGTGTTTCTCCACGACGTCCCCCAATCCCATTACGCTCTTGCCATAGTGAGTAAACTGTCACTTGAAACACTGACCGCATAAAATAGAGCTTGTTTTCCCTATAGCTCTATCGACCAACACCTTCAAAATCTGACTCCAAACCTTCGTGTAGCTTGAGCCTAACAGCCTGATGGTTAACACTTTCCAAATTTCCTCAATATCTCATTTAATTTTTTTTACCTTCTCTAATTACGGATAACGATAGTCATATGGATTTTGGAAGATACTACCTAATACACTGAATACGATAACTACATTTATTTAATTCCAAAGATAGTGTCACATTAACTAATACACCGAATACGATAAGTACAATTGTTTTCTTGACTCTAGGCTTGTAGTTTTGTTTTTTTTTTTGTTAAGTGATTTCAAAGGCGTTCTAGGCCAAATGACTAATCACCAAGAAACCCATAGAAATCCATGTTTTCTTGCCACTTAAGGCGTCTATGGGTGGTCAAGGGAAATCGAACCCATGGCAGAAGCTCCAGCTGGAACCCCTTTACCACTAAGCCAAGACCACTTGGTTGCTTGTAGGTTTGTTTCATATGAGCAATTTAAAAAACGATCGATGTTTCCATGTGATATTCCCTCGAACCTTCTAATTATGGTGTACACGTATAAAACTATATATTTTAACTATTATATATGAAAAATGTTTGACTTTAAAGTTAGTCTTTTCCAAACAAAACAAAACCAAAAAGAAAGTTTATGCAAAGAATAGCTAACCTACGACTTCAATCAGTGCTTGATTGATATTTCAGGGAAGACGACCTATTTCCACACAAGAACTATCGTATAGTAATAAATGTACACAATGTTTCAGCCTCGTCATAATTGCACACCACAGAAGTATAACAACCACATTCCACACGCAATGAAAGTTCGAAACTCGTTTCCACACAAACCGAGATTTGGCTTGGTTTTAATGGTTTATAACATAAACCGATAGTAAACCAGTTCATAACGATTGGTACTGGTACAACCAGACCCAGATAAAGATCCGACTAAGGATCGATTTAAACCCGACCCGAAACCTTCTAAAAAACCCCAAAATCGATTTCCCTTTCATTTTTTATAACCCTAAAACCTCTTCCCCCTCTTCATCATCTTCTGTCTCTGGATACAAGTTATGCTTCACTTGAGGTTCATCAACAAAGTTCATGGCTTCTTTCTCAATGTTGTAATCATTACGCTATCTTCGATCTTCACCATCATAGTCAAAATCAGGAGAATCAGGAGTCCCCGAGTCGAAATCAGGTGCATCATTCCACTCAACATTCACATCAGTCCATGGCTCCATTGTCGATTTCTGCAAAATAGAGAGACACTGAGTCAATACCAGAGAGAGACAGAACAATAACGACAAAGACAAAGAGAAAGAGAGATAGATAGAGAGAGAGAGAGAGAGAGAGAGAATTGTCGAACACTTACCTGAATGGAGCTAAGCAGAAGATCAACGCCGTTCTTGGCGAGAGAGACAAAGGATTTAGGTTCTTAGGGTTTCTAATTTTCTTAAGTCTGGTCTTGGGTTTGTCTGGTTTATTGATTTAATCTGGTTTATATTCTCTAATCGGGTCGTAATCGGGTTATTTTTTGTTAGTTAAGTTAGTCACTGGTTAAGTTTATGGTTTAGAGAACACTAACCAACGTTTAACCAGTTTTTGTAGGTATTAGTTCGGTTTGTGTGGAAACGAGTTTCGAACTTTCATTGCGTGTGGAAGGGGGTTATTATACTTCTGTGGTGTGCAATTACGACGAGGTTTAAACATTGTGTACATTTATTACTATACGATAGTTCTGGTGTGGAAATAGGTCGTCTTCCCGATATTTCAATATAGGACTTGTTGTTTTTTCCTTTGTCAACGTATTGGATCTCTTTGGTAAGGGCGTAAGAGCACTTCCAATGGGGGTTCTACCCATTGTAGTTCTAAATATGAATATGTGTGTATGTATATATTATATATATGTATGTAGTTGTGGGGTCCACTAAATAGTGTAGAACCCATACCCAAAGGTTCTAAACCAATATATACACTATTTAGTGAACCCCAAAACTATATACACATATACAATATATACATACACACATATTCATATTTAGAACTCCAATGGGTGGAAACCCCATTGGAGGTGCTCTAAGAGCATCATTATCGCCGTTCCTTAGTTGGGTTTCTTAATGTAATAAGGATTAAAAGAAAAAGAAAATTAGAGCATAATAGAAGAGACGTTTCTTAATTAAGGGTCACAAGAAACGTCTCTTGAGTCCTTTCTTCCCCCATTGAAATTTGCTTCCTCTCTCTATAGCCCATTCATCCTCGCAATCTCTTCTCCACTCTATTGATTCATCGCACAATCTATGGGTGGGTAGCATCACGATGGATCTGACGGAGTTGTTTGGAAGGTTCGGCTCATCGCGTTCAAACAGTAAACCCAATTATCTTCTCTCTCGCTCACCGTCCACCATCACCGTCGCCGTCGTTCGGTCATGTTCAGAACTGTATCATAACCTTGCCCGCGAGTCGAAACGTATTGGACCTTTTGTTGTTCTCTGTACTCTTTAGTTTTTTTTTCTTTTTCTGATTAATTATTGTTAATCGACTTTTGATTTCGTCCAAAGTTTAATATTTTCTCGATAAATTATTTCTGTAGAGGTCAGTTTGATTTAATATTTGAAGTCGAACTGCGTAAATGTGTTTCTCTCTTGGAGTGTGTTCACCACTTGTTTGATGTAATAGGTCCAAAGTTCTCATGCATTTCAGTAATTACTGAGAATGTTTGCAGTAATGGAGGAGGGACGCCAGAAGGACTTGCAGTTGTTGGAAGAAATCATTGATAAATGTTTAACACATAAGCTTTTACAGACTATTGCTTCACGGTATTTGAAAGTCACCTCCTTTACTTTTCAGAATCCAGATTTTTAAATTGTATGTATGATGAAATATAATGTGTATGTGAAGTTTTTCTTGGAGGGTTAAGTTAGCTTGTTTACTTTGTATGCTATTCATTTGTTGGTTTTGCAGGGACAAGATCTTTGAAGATCAAAAAGCAATGTATCCTTTTTGTATAGGAAAGTCTCTTGCTTCTCATTTTCTACATCTCACTAAACTAGTCCTTGTTGTTTTGTTAGTTTCTGCCTTTGACTCTTAGCCCCACTAAAGATGAACAGTTCAGGTTTTTCACTTGGTATTGAGTTTCTTGTACTTCGGAGGAGCTGTTCTTGGTTTAGTCATTCGCAATACTTTGTTGTTCTAGTGAGTCTTATTTACACTAGCAAAGTCACTATGCATTCTCATCAAGTAGAAAGTCACTGTGTAGCTCCTTCACATGTTGAAAGTATAAATCTAGAGAATGTCTTGAGGCAAAGCGATAATGGCTTTGTTTGCAGGGTTGAGCCTGATATGCTTGCCTTCTCGGGATGCTATTATGGTGGTGGTGATAAGGAAAGGAGAGAACTTGCATCAATCAGAAGGAGATGGAAAACATTACATGTAATGCCTACTCTGCATACTCTTCGAGAATGGCTGCACTAGACTTCCTAGTGTGTGATGAAAGTGACGTTTTTGTAACCAACAACAATGGCAATATGGCTAAAATATTGGCTTGGAGGAGGTACTCAAAACATCATCATCATCTTCTTCTTCTTTTTTGCTTTCATGGAGTTGCAAAGTGTTTTAAGTTTTTGGTGATATCAATAAATTTTAAGTCTAATAAAAAAATGTTTCATAATTTTTGTTTAAGAACCCTTAATTAAGAGATTTTGCATTGGAGCATATAAATGTTTGGGTCTCTTAACTAAGTCTCTTAACTCACATTTACTATTTAAAAGTATTAAAAAATAATTAAGAGATCCTAAAAGGATCTTTGGGATAATGATGCTCTAAGGGACAAACATATATAGCTATATTTAAATATTGGATCTTCTTATTCTCAACATTATTAGCCCTCCCTTCGTTATCACTAATTTATCCTCTAATTAACACAACCAAATTCATATATAATATCATATCCCTCCATGGGAATCCCTGTTGATTGGGATTTGCGACTACATAAATCATAAACTAATCGATAAACAAAGTAAAAGATTCTTAAGGCTGTTTGTTAGTCAAATTGGTCACAGTTTGTAACATATGATCTGTATCCCTTGGACTCTTGCATGATACTTAGATGACGCAGTAGGTAACTATAATGGCGATAAAGATATGATTTTATATATACCCGAGGCCAGATGGGTGAGTGCTGATTAAGAGCATCTGCAATGTAAAACTCTATTTTTTTTCTTTTAAAATGGAGTAAAAGTGAAAATGTAGTAAAATTGCTATAATTCTATTCCATTTTCCACTTCATAATGAAGTGATGAACAAACAAAAAATAGATTACTCCATTTATGGAGTAAATTTCATTATAGAGTGAGATATGAAGTTGGATTGGAACATTTCTTACTCCATCTTTATTTTTACTCCACTTTAAAAGAAAAAAATGGAGTGGAGATGGAGATGCCAGCAGAATAAATTAATCATGTCATTACATATTTCAGTGGTTGGAATGTGTTTTTTTTTCTGAATTGAAAAGTTTTTCTTACCGAATATACATGTTCCCGTATGGGCCGGAATCCTTTCCAAAACAATAATTTGTTGTAATCTCCTTTGGAGGACAACAACGACGAGTAAAGCAACATACACTTGGTCAGCACACATCATGCAATTTGCATTTTAAATAGATATGAAGAATTATGATACTCTATAATAGTTAAGTACAAATGGTAAACCTCATAGTGAAAATTTTGGAGACTATATTTAACGTGACGTAAATGATTTGTTTTCTTATAAAACTTAGAAGTTAAAAAAATTGGGCTGATCATAAACTTTTATTTAATTAAATTTAGGATCAAATGTCGATAATACCACGTGTAAAATGTAAATTGCTAGTTTCAATAAAACTGAATAATGATCTTAAATATTCACTCTCATAACCAGTAGACTACTGTCCACTTGGTATGTGATATGAATCATTGAGTTTTATGAGATACGATTTGACAAAAATGTATGTTTTATGATCGAAATGTGTACGAGTGAACCTAGCTATTGTATATGATTGATCCAAACAGAGGTGGATAGAGATATCAAGTGGTTGACAAAAAAATTCAAGTTACAGAAGTTACAGAAACTCGCATTAAATATCTCAAAATAAATAAGAGGGAATAGCACTACTGATAATACCATATATCTTCGAGCTACATCAATACTCGATAGCTGGTGCAGTTTTAGAATCGCACGATTTACTCTATGAGTAATAAACTAATAATTAATTAATTATCCCGGTAGAAAAGTCAAAAGGAAGTTTGTGTAAGTTACTCTCCACGTGTTGGGAGGAGAGATAATCCCACATCATCAGCGTCTGCAAGCGAGATGTGATGATAACTGATGTGGCAGAATGGATGACATCATCCGATATAGAACTTGCATGTAAACTGAGTGGGAAGTGGTCGAGAACAAGTGAAATGCGACGTGTATGTTACCTCTTTGTAAGGCTAAACTCAGCAAACGATATCCTTTAAAGAGAAAATAAACTAATAAACAGATCTTGATTATTATTTTTTTTTTTTTGAAACAAACAGATCTTGATTACAAAATGTAACTAATCCATCATTTTTTTTTTATAATACTCAATATGCTTTGAAAAATGTGGTTGAATATATCGATTCTTATATATGATTCGGCCGGTTTGATTTAATTAAGATATGCGACTAGTACTATATAAAACCCCTCAAAAACAACCATTGTGAAGGAATGAACTAATGATTTTGAAAAGGAAATTAAATATGAAAAGGTGAAGTGATGAACTGCAGAGAACAGAGAGAGAGAGACAAGGGACATGCGTCATTGATTTGGTCCACGCCCCCACCCCCTTTTTCTGTCAAAAACATACATCGAAACAGCACTTACAGTTTTGATAAAGAGTTTTACCATAATAGGTAATTAGCTGTTCTTTTAGGAGAGGCATGACGTCATCTTCTTTTTCTAGTATTTGCCTCGTCGACGTTTGCTTCTGTTCCAACCTTCCTGTCAGTGTCTAGTAAATTAACAGCGTCAGATGCGATCACCTCCCCCTACATAATTTTTACACACAACAACAATGCATATGATATGAAGATGTAGATTTTTAAGTGTTTTGTATCAGTTTGGGAAATACTACCTGAGATATTATAGACATGTGTTATAAAGATGGACTGTATTGGAATTAGTGTATTCTGAGTTAGAAACTTTATTATATTTTGGACAAAAGAATATATTTACTGTGAAATTTAAATTAATTGTAAATGATATTTTTACTTGAAGAAGTTAAAAAAAGAGTCATAGCTTAAGAGAGAGAGATAATTTTCATAGAGAAGAATTTTGGGTGCAAATTCTTGCTTGTTATGAAAACATGACGTCCATCATGAAACAAGTCATTATTAAAAATTTATCAAAAAAAATAAAATAATGAAACAAAGGATGTTGTGTTCGTGTTTGCGGTCAAGCATTTGGAGTTAGTGTTGTATTTTGGGTGTTGAAGTACTCGTTGACATATACTTTTGAATTTTAAAAAAATGAAATTTAGGCTCTAGAGAAAGTTTTAGCTTAGAATCAATTAATCCTAAAGAGTTTTTGTAATAAAAAGAGCGTTATGTAAAGATGATTGTGCCTAATCAATGCTTTTATCAAATACGTTATATTTGCTTTTTCTTGTTCTAGTGAATTAAAAAAGATAAAAGTTGTGTTTTGTTTATTCTGCACTTTACTATCTCGTCTACACTAACCTGATATTCTTCTTATTTTTCCTTTTGTGTGTGTAAGAATCTATAAAGTTCTTGCAAGTGTTAAAAAGGAAGACTAGGCTTATGAAAAGCGCCGCATTGAGACGGTGAGAGTAAATGACAATGGGCCCTTATATAGGCCTGATGAATGAGTCCTCTAATTGCCCAATTTTTTCTTAAAGTTATCATCAAATAGGGTCCAGTATACGGCTCATTCAGAGAATCCAACATACTGCATCATCTAATAAGCCAATGATTTTATTTTATTTGATTTCATTGCAGGTGATTTCTAAGAAATTGGGGCTAATTATAACTTAAAACCAAGCAAGCTCTGAGTCTGAGTTTGAGTTAGGCATCGGCGTTCAGGTTTTCAGGTTGAGTTCGGGTTGATTTTTTGGTTCACGATCTTTCGAATCATAGACATGTAGAAACAACTAGGTATTTGATTTTTTTTTGGCTCAGGGTCTGTTCGGTTCTTCTCGGGACTGAGCCGATTCAGATCAATAATTAAAATACCTGATAAAATAATATATTTTTCGAATCTATATCGGATCCAAATCGGGTTCGGGTATTTAAGATCCAAAAAACTCAAAATATCCAAACTCCATCAAAATTTAGCCAAAATATATCATATTTATCTAAAATTTGCAAATGATCAAAAATAAACTATTAATAATTGAAATTAAACATTTCAAACTCTAAATTTGGCATTTAAAGTTTCATATTACTTGAAAAGGTTATAAAATAATAATGAAGATTGCTAACAAAAAGACATTTTTACTAAATCATAAACTGAAATATAAAAAATGGAACATATGAAATCATAGTTTTGGATATTAATGTTTTTAAGTCGGGTGTGTATCGGTTTTTATCGGTACTAGCTTATTTGAATTAGTTCTTTTCTGGTCCAGGCCTATTCGGGTCCAGTTTTTTCGGATAAAACAATTTTAAATTTAATTAAGTACTTATAAATTTTTAGTTCGATTTCAGGTTGGTCTCGGTTCGAACTTTCAAGTCTTGTTAAGCTTTCTGATTAATAAAAAACAGACGCTGACATATACAGTAAACCCTTGTACATCATGAAATTGTTTTTTTTCTTTCAAAGCGCCAGTCCTAGAAGAAGAAAAAAAGAAATAAAAGGTTGTATCCACAGATCAAATAATTGCCGATGCCAACTTGTTGGATGGTAAAAGCCAGTTCCCTTGATAAAAAAAAGGCGACAACTGGCTTTGTGTACAAATTAATCTACACTGAAGAAAGCACACAACATCGACCCCGAATCATCATCATCATAATCATCATATAAAAAATAGCGGTGGGTGATCATGACTCGATTTCCTAATACTTCATATTTGATTCTCTGAGACATCGCATGCCATTTGTTTTGCTCCATACTTTTGAACAGAATTCCCCAAAACAACTGTGCCTGCACTGCAACAATCAATAATTGTTAGCCACAATGAGAAACTCACTCGTCTTTCTACGATGAACTTGGAAGAATTAATAACATTCACTAACTAGCATAATCAGTGTTTCATCCTTGCATATCACATTGGTTACACCACACAAGAGCGTTAAGAGAGACAGGGTTTTCAAAAAATTAGATCATGAAGCGAATTAGAATTAGGGAAAATTGGAAATATAGATAAAAAAATTCAACATGTTTTTCTTTGTACGCTAATATACCATTTTGTATATTTTGTCTTTATTACTATTCTTTTTTTTAACAACATGGATTTCATTCAACTAAATAGTGTATATAATACAAGAAATCAATCAGCCATGAAGGTGGCAACTTAAAAACAACAGATAAATCATGTTCCATCCTCATCTTCTTTGCAATACAGTTTGCTGCTTGATTTTTCTCTCTATTAACATGAGCAAGTGAGCATTCTGGCAATAATTCAATCCAATGTCTGATGTCGTAAATCAGATTTCCTAACTCCAAGCTTTCATGATAACCATTGACAATATCAACCAGATTCTGATTATCTCCCTCAAACCACACATTTCTCCATCCTTGAATCCAAACTTGTTGCGCATAAAGGAATGCTTGGGCCTCCCCTTCTAATGACGATGTAATACCACTTAATCTAGCTCCTCCAGAAGTCACCATTTTACCGGTATGATCTCTAATAACCCATCCAACTCCCGTATCAACACCTTCTCTGTTATAGCTACAATCAAAATTACATTTCAACCAGTCCAAAGGTGGAGGTTCCCATGTAAAAGGACGTGTAGATCTTTCATGATCTCTCTCATTATATTTCACATTCAGTATCCATTCATTATTAGCATTTTTCGCTCGTCTCACATCTTCAATAGGATGAACATTTCTCTTATTAAAGATAAATTCATTACGAGTTCTCCACACATACCACAATGTCCAAAAGGACTGCAAACGATTTATCTCATCCTCACTTAAATCATTCATTAACTGAAAGATCAAGTTGATGTTCTCTTCAAGATTATCTGAAAATTGACTCACCAGAGGGATGTTTGAACATCTCCATATTGCAAAAGCAAGAGGGCACTTGAACAGAGTGTGGTTGATAGATTCTTCTTCATTACAGCATCGCTGGCAAGTAGGATCCACTTTAACTCCCCTAGAACATAATCTTTATTACTATTCTATTTATCAAAATTAATGAAACAAATAGTTTTACAAACTTAAAAATTTATGAAAATAGAAGAAATATCCATATCAATGTAGGATAGTAGATTTGGTTCAAAATTTTGTTAAATTACCGGAGTATTTTTTTGGTTCAAAAATTTGTTAAATAAAAATGTCAAATAGTAGATTTTATATTTTACGGATAATGGCTTAGTGAAAACTGAATTCCACTTTTGGTTAGGCAATCTACTTAGATTATAACTATGTTTAAAATCTCAAAATTTCCAAAAATAAAATAATACAAAATAAAGTAAACTAACAAAATAAAAATCATTTAAAAATCAACTAATATTATTTTTAAAATGATACAAATTTTATAAAAATGAAAGCTATAATAATTTAAATGACATAGTATTCAAAAGTCCATACAAAATAAATTAAACTATCAAAATAACCTATGTACTTTAAAGGAAAAATTTGATATTACATGTCATTGAAAGCATCCCTATAAGTTTTAAAACCACAATTCATAATATGTCAAATTGTTTTTTTTAGTTTTACTATATTTAAAATGTTAAAATTTCCACGCAAAAATATAAAGAAAGCAAAAACACATACAAAATAAAGTGAACTACCAAAATAAAAATCATTGAAAAGGAATAAACTTGAGAAAGATACAATTTTGAAAAGTTACATAAAATTAACTAATATTATTTTTAAAATAATACAAAACATTTAAAAATAAAAGCTATAACAGTTTAAATCACATAGGATTTTTAAAGTCCATACAAAATAAAATAACTAGCAAAATCATTTAAAAAGGAATTGACTTGATAATATATTATTTTGGATAACTACTATAGATTAACAAAAAAAAAGTTAAAGAATCCAAAAATTTTAAGAATAAGAGAATAATTAAAATCACACATAATTTTGAAATCTGAAGGTACATAACATTAAAAATATTTGCATAAAAATTAAAATATGAATAAAATAAACAAAATGACCATTTCAGTTTAATATTTTAAAAATATAAAAAACAACCTTTCATAATAATATGAAAATTAATTTTATGGACCATATTTTTAAAGATTAACTTACATATAGTAACTCTTTAAAAATTAATATTAAAGACATTAATAAAAAAGTCCTAAAATTTGTTAAAACTTACAAATATCATATATACATATAAAACATATAAAATAATAATTATATAACATAATCTAAAACACATAAAAGTCGAATAAATCATTGTAAATCATTAGTTTATTATCATTCAACTAAATTTCAACATCAATCTATAAAATAAGAATTTAATAAAATATATCTATATATATTATAATCTAAAATACATAAAAGTTGAATAAAATTAAAGAAAAAATCCAAAATAAAAAAATTTGAAATTCAATTTGAAATAATAAATTTTCACTTTCATTAAACTTATGCCAGCAAAAAAGAGAGAATCTCACGAAATTTATTTTATATTTTTTGCTACGAAATAAAAGTCACAAAAATTAACAAAAATACTTAACTAATAACTAATACATAATATAAGAAAATCAATTTGGAGAATAAAAACATAACAAATAAAAAAAAAAATTATTTAGCTAAAATATATAATAGAACTTGAGTTTGGTTGAAAAAATAGTCAACAAATAAAAATTTAGTGAAATTCATAATAAAAATGAAAAAAATGAAAAAAATATCATAAGAAAAAATAGAAAATCTATTTACAATATTGATTTTTCATTTTCATCAAACTCAAGCTTAAAAGGAGTTAATATAATGAAGTTTTTTTTTCTTTTGGTTGCTAAACTCAAACATAGAACAAAATTGATTTTTTGGAATTTCTATGATATAAACAAAGGTTAAAGTTATTGTATTCAAATAAATGTAACATATTTAAAAAATATATATATTTTCAAAATCCAAAAAATATATAATCATAAATTCATTATCGATATGAAATTGAAAAACTATATTTTTGCAGAGTCTGAACTAGAGATAGAGATGTAATGTAAAACAATGCAAAGAACACACAAAAACATAAGATCAAAAGAGTTATGCAGCCAGAATAAAATATAACATAAACTTATTAAAACTATCTCAACTATTAAATTATAAAATTCAGTTAATCACAAGATACTAAATTTGAATATCCTAATATAAAATACTTTTAATCAAAAAATGATAGAAATCACATGCACAAAAATAACGATTAACATATATTTAATAACTAAACACTTTAAAGTAATTTTATCATTTAAACAAAAAAAACTCTTTAAAGTAAAAACATATGTTAAACAAAGTATATAAAATCTCTGCGTGAAGCGTTGACTAACCCCTAATTACCGAAAATGTATATAATCAATTAGAAGTTACAAGCTTAAAAATCAAGTTGGATGAGACGACAAACACAAGTGGGATCAACAACAAGAAAAGTAGTTGCATCTTCCATATACCGACGAGCTATATTTTTTTGTTAGGTAAAAAGTGATTACTACTCAACTGTTTCATATTAAGTGTCATTTTGATTTTGTGCACACAGATTAAAAAAATAATTAATTTTGTATATTTTCTATATAAAAACACAATTACTTATACACCTAACCATATTTCAACCAATAGAAAAATAAATTACTGCATAAAATTAATAAATTTTGCATTGAAAATCGAAAACGACATTTATTTTGTAACGAAAAAATTTCTCTACAACGACACTTAATATGAAACGGAGGGAGTATTATATATTTAGTCATGTAATGGCGCTTTACGTAGATCTTAATTATTGGATTAAGCAAAGCAGGTGCAATTGTGGGACCTGCTCCTGGTCACATTTGTTTTCTTTATCCACGTGACTAGTGATTTATATTGATCGATGAACGTGTATGAGTGATAAATCATACACTAATTTGTTTTAATGATACCAGTACTTTATTTTTAAAATAATGTTACGTATTATTGTTTCGAGGAAACTGTATTATTATTAGAGAAAGGCAAACGAAATAATGCCAAAATGCCGTGTAGAATAACATATTAAAAAATCGCCTAGAAACCTTTTTTTTATAGGAAACGTTAACGCAAAACAAATAAATGTATAAGAGTACATAGAAGAAGTATACTCTAGGATTCCAATCTGTTTTTTTTTTTTCAATCTAAAATGTTATTAATATACGAGATATAAAACGCCAAAAGTACAAGATACATTCAACCATATAACAAAAGTTTGGAGGAAGACAATGACCCAGAATGAACCCACTTTGCAGTTTAGTTCTGTTTCTATACCGAACTCTATACATGAGATCCTTCCACAAGTAATATAGTCTTATTTTATGTGAATGTGATAAGCCATTTAGGGTACACTTTGATAGTTTGTTAGTCTTAGTCAATAAGTCAAACTTTGATAGACTAGATATTTTGTAAATAAGCATGAGTATATAAAGGACTCATAATACATTTGTTAGTTTTAAGCAATTGTAGAAGTACATTGTGAAGCTTGATTCTTCGCATGTGAAGATCAAGAGGGGACGGTTGGATGGATATTCATCAATAAACATTTCAGTTCTTATCAGAATGCTTCATGGAAACTGCCAACCGAAAAGACTGGAATAAGGTAGGGCTTCTCTAGCAAAGAAGGCACTATATTCGAGTTTACGGAAGCTCTGCAATAAAACCTACTAATTCATCTTTGGTAACAAAAGCAATGGCTATGTGGCTTGCTGTTCAACAATTGCATAGCTTATCTTACATTATAGTTGCATTAAGTGATTGTCTGGAGCCAATAAAACTTGGATATGTTATCAGCCTATCAGGAGGTAACCGAAACTATGAAAAACGGATCATCGAAGCTTTCTCCACAGTCCATGGCATTAAATCATTCGCTGCTGAGGATCATTTTAGCTTCCATTATGCACTGCACCTAGGAATCAATCTAGTAGATGTTGTTGATCATTTAGTTAGCAAAGAATGCCAATATTAGAGATCAATCTTATGTAATCTCCTGATATAACTATTAAGCGATTGTACTTCAAAGTTTCAAGGAAATGAAATCCAAATAAAGTTGACAAAAAAACATTCAACCATATAACTACAATATTTATATATATATATATTCAACTATATACGGTAGTATAAAATTTTGTAAAGTCTCAAAAATTATTGAAAAGACGACAGCAATTATAGTGATGTACTGTATCAATAATATGATCGGGGTAAAGTTTCATGCAGTTCTTGATTAAATCCACAACGTCTCTTATCTCAGTGGAATAAACAAAAGAAAGAAAAAGAAAAGAGATGAGAGAAAGCAACTTTTAATCTGATATTGGGGGAAGAGAGAGAGAGGATCATCATTACATAGGAGTGAGACCCCATATGAACAGAAGCAGTCAGAACTTTCAATAATTATGTTGTACTACCATTCATTCTTTCTTCACATCTCTTTCATTTCAGATATTCATATTCATCTCTTTGTCTGAAAATTCTATCACTCTCTCTCCATGGAAGCTACTGAGTTATGATCCTTACTCTCTCACGGGATCTGATCTGACTGTCTTTTAACTGTGGTGTTCTGCTGAGAAACAAACATCTCTAAATTAATCAATGGCTGATCGACTTCCATCTCCAACACCTAAAACCTATTACTCATCTGTCTTTACCTCTCCAAAGTTTAGGTTTTTCTCTTCCAACATCACTCCTTTTGACTCCATCATCAGCCCTACTTCCACTCTCGAAGCCAACCACAGCCACCCATCAATCTTCTCCTCCTCCTCCAAAAACCCTAAAACCACTTCCTGTTTTGAGCCAACATTAATCCCCAAACCCCAAAGGTTTCTTCACCCACCTGAAGCCTTTGGCCTCGCCTATCTCGTCAAAAGCAAAGACCGGTCGAGCAAACCTGTCAACAAGATTGTCCTATTCGGGTCGAAGCTCAGAGTCCAGATACCTTCAGCTGACTTTGGAACTAAATCCACTGCTGCTTGCACCAGCCCTTGTCTGAAAACAAAGGTCTTAACCGTGAGCGAGGTTGACCAGACGGAGGACTACACGCGCGTCATATCTCACGGTCCAAACCCAACCATCACCCATATCTTCGACAACTCTGTTATCGCGGAGTTTACTCCTCCTTGCTCTGTTCCTTTGCCACAAGTACCCGTGGAGACCAAGGCTAATTTCTTAAGCTGTTGCTACACTTGTAACAAGACTCTTGACCAAAAACATGACATCTATATTTACAGGTCGGTCCATAGGTCTCTATAGATATGGGAGTCCCCCTTCCAAAACTAAAGTTTTAAGAAATGGGATGTGTTTGTTTGCAGAGGGGAGAAAGGGTTTTGCAGTTGCGAGTGCAGGTACCAGGAGATGCTTCTTGATCAGATGGAGGGCTAGCACTCTCTCCATTTTTTTCAGATTTTTTTTTCCCATTTTTCATTTTTGTCACAAAAAAATCTACTCTTTGTTTTGCTTTTTTTTTCTTGAATTAGTTCTCTTTTCTCTTTTTTTTTTTTTTTTTTTTTTGTAACCTTTATGCTATGCTCTTTTTTTTTTTTTTTTTTTTTCTTGTAACCTTTCTCGCCTGCAGATATATTAAAAGATAGATAGAGAGTTGTCATAATATGCTTGTGTATTGATATGAGGGTGAATTGGAGAGATGATAAATATCAAAAACTGCAGACTGTATGGTCTAAACAATCTTCACCAATAATAACATAAAAGGCAAACTGATATATATTACTTTTTTGAGAATTTGCAAACTGAAATTTCTATAGACTCATCTGCTTTCTTTTCGATTTTCTTTATTGGACCGGGAAAGGTGAAAACAACAAAAATCACTAGTTACAGACTTCAGGGGCGGAGGCAGGATCAAATTTAGATGGGGGCATATTACTTTTGTTTCATTATGTTTCAAGCATTTCTTTAACTAATACTAATTACTAAAGGAAAAATAAAAGTTGACTCGGTTTGCAACTGTAAAGTACGATAGGTTGATTCGGTTTGAAACTCTTAAAAGTATTACTATTATGTAATCTCTCCGCAACCATACCGAAGCAGATCAAACAATAGAGGCAGGGAATGTTGAAAACGCAAACGTTTTAAAATACTGATGGGATTGATTTCTCCTTTTATTAGGCCGACGACCGTAACCAAGATAACACGGGCCTGGTCTAGCTTATTTCTTGTAGCCTCACAGGTGTGAGAGTTTTAGACCACATGAAGCTAATGGATGATCTATCCTTGTTATTTGCGCGTCTCGACGGGACTTGCCCAATCGTTTGAAGAGAAGAAAAGCAGAAGACACAAGACAAATGTGAATTTCCCCATAAATTTAATATTAGAGCACCTACTTCACAACAAGAACCATTTCGAAAGGTTTTTATTGTATATATTGATGTAAATACGTTCCAATTTGCGTCAGTATCTTGTATTATTTGCTTCGTCGTTAATTTGCAACTCTAGTGTTCATGTTTGTATCTTTTAGTCGCTTCCTCGCTTTATATAGGGAACTCAAATATTTAAGTAGGATAGTAGTCTTTTGTTGTGTCATCGGTGTAAATACTAAGACTGATGAGTGACGAGAGGATGGTCATATAGTATTGTGTTGTGTTCATATTTATTTTCATACCCTCACAGCAGTCCCCACACAAAAAAAACCATACAACGCTGGCTCCAATCTCAATTTGACAGTACTTGGGGATTCCCTTCTCTCTATAGATCTTGTATACGTAAATTGAACATTGCCAAATCTCAGCAGATCATGCATGATATCACCATATGACACACTATTATTCTTTGCTGTGAATCAAGTGATTCGCGAAAAATGTACATAGGAGAAACAAAGATGTCTGGCTGTCATAGTATGTATAGATTTTCACGTCCCTTTAGGTTTCTCGTGACACCATATTTCTTTTATTTCCTGAATAGAAACAATGGTCCAATGGATAATTATAAAAGCGAATAATATTGAATATTTTGTTGGTGCAATTAGATAAAGAAATGATTCGTTCGTCGTTAACATACTACTATGTCACAGCTGGTATAAAGAATATCTTGTGCTTGAAAAGAAAAACTTCATTATAAAGATATGGCCGAATGGGAAGTTTCTGCCAGAGCTTCGTCCTCATTATGTTCATTGTCGTCGCTACACGACAAGGCTCTATTTTTATTTGCAGTAGTAACACACAAGTTGCCTTTTAATTTAATAAAAATAAGTCTTGTAAAAGAAAAGAAAAATCAAGAAGACAAGATCTTAGCAAGATCCATGTACTATATATTTTTTCCCCTGACTTGGACTTCAAAATTACAGATTCGACTTAATTTCTTAAGGTAAAACAAATCACTAAAAGCAAAAAACCGAGAAGTACATAAGGCCACACGTGTGAGGTCAGGTTTATACACATGACGGTGACGAACTGACGATTTTTTTTTTTTTTTGCAAACGAACTGACGATATTGCTTCACCTCTATCTGCTGTTTTTTTTGTCAACGACTTGTATTTGCTCACCTTAAAATTAAATCAACGTCCTGTTTTGTTGATCTTTGGTTAATTAGGTACGTAATAATCATACTTTTTAATATCCGAAAGTTTGTAATATTTTGGAATAATCGTTACGATATCATCAATTCATTTTCTTTTGGCCAATAGTTATTTTGGGTTCGTACGACCTATTTTACAATTTAGCAAAACTATTTAAATAAACTAAAAATTCATCTGATAAAAACTAAAACTCTTGTTGTCATCAACATATTAATATGCTTAAAGTATAACAATGGTATGTGAGAAAAGGTTGATGTTCTTATTGATGCGAAAATGATATCTTCGTTGTTAAATCAACGTGTAATAACCCTAGGAGGATCTTCAGTACAAAGACAGCATAAATAAGAGGTGCAGAAACATATAGTATAAGATATTTACATGGTAGTCCCTGGTAAAATATCGATTTTATCTGAACTAATATATAAAAGGGGAAATTAGCTCAATATACTAAAAGAAGTGGAATACCATAGAAAGGGAGGGAAATGGTTATGATGGGGACAAAAAGGAGGGGAAATAGGGTATGGAGCTAAATATAGGAAACATGGTGGATAGGGAGTACAAATTCCCTATATAAAATAACTGTTAAACAAAATAATAAGTTGTCAAAAAAAATATTATTTATTTCAGAAAAGGTATTCTCATAACAAAAATAATTATTGAACTTGAAGTAAGTTCATGATATCCCTAGATTGTCAATTTCATAAATACGTCAATTGTCTTCAGACATACCTTATTAACTGTTTATTTTATATTTTATTTTTTATTTTTTAATAAGTACCTTTCATTTGATTTAAAACAGAAACTTACAATTCCTCCAACAAGATTATAGCACAAAAGAAACCCAGATCGACACTGATCTGTTTATTGGCAATTAATAAAAACAAACACAGACATCTTAGTTAAATAACCGCAACCAAGTGGAGAGGTGTGTCACGGCTGAAGGATGATTGCAGTGAGCCCTGTATAGAGAGTCATATTTGAAGCTAATTGTCTTTTGAATTTCCTGGATCACAGTGACTACAGGCCTCAGTCTGGAAACCGAGTTAAGCAAACGAGAGTTTCTTTCTTTCCAAATGCTGTACAAATACAATGAAGCTTGCAAGTGGAGTTTCATGAGGGTTCTTTAGTCCATCTCAAGCAATTTTGTTTTTTGTTCACTGTCACGTAATTTTAATCACCGGTGCTTAAATTTTTCTGTTGCATAAAATTATCATTGATACATTAAATTCTAGTAGTACAAATATTTTGCATATAGATATAAATTGTAATATGCGTTCACATTCAACAACAAAGGTGGTTCCAAAGTTATATCACAGCCTTTTCCATTGTATAATGTTCTTGCATTGTTATATATATGGTCTAAACCTCGCATTATTGGATCCATCAAACATTCGAATGAATACTTGAAAATAGTTGCTGGCTAGCTGACTCGTTCTTGTTTGTTTTTGGTCTCCCGTGTGTATCTACTGTTTATTGATTTATTATTGATAGTCACTCGATAAATACGCATGTCTTTTTGTCAAATGATAAATATACCAGTTTAGAGCATCTTCAATTCATTTATATTGTAACTCTAAATACTATTATAAAATAATTTTACTCTAAATATTTTATTATTATTTCTCTATGATAAAAATATACTTTTATATTAAAAGAAAAATAACATTTCTCTATATTTAGAGCAAGAAATATAACAATATTATTTATAAGCATATATATATATATATATATTAAAATGAAGTTTCTGTTATTATAATCTCTTTTCTTTTTTTTTACAAAAGAAAAAATGCATTAGAAATTTCAATAGTTTTTAAAAACAAATCAATCCGCTTAACAAATCATTTTCAATATATAGAGAGATGTGTTGTTTTAAATATCAAACCTCTAAATCTTTTTTTTTTAATAATTTTTCTCGTTAATCCTTTATAATTTGTTTTTCTTTCTTTTTTGGTTAAAGGCAATTCATTAAAAGAAGGAGTTCATAGAGCTATGTAGAACGAATGATACCTCTAAATCATTCGTCTCCTTAATCCTCTATAATGTGTTTTTCTAATATCACCGCTAAGCAAAGAACCCGTGCGATATCACATGAAAATTCATTTTATAAAAATAATTAAATCTATTTTATATAAAAAACTTTTAAAAAACTTGTTTATAATTATTTTTAAAGAAATACATGTATTACACAAATATCTTGCATGCAATTATATTTCTTTATTGATAATACATGAATTTTTCATTAGTAGTTAGTTTTGTTCTTAAGTGGAAATTTAGACTTGACCGACCAAAGAAAAAGAAAGTGAAATTCAGAAAATACAAAAAGTATTAATATATTCAATTTTATAAATACATAATATTATTAAAGTAACTATAAATTGTAATAGTTCATTTACACGGTTTCAAACAATCGCTAAAATCTCTAACAATCATTTCCATTTATGTGGTAATTAGATATTCAATTAATAAATATCATATATATCAAACTCATGCATAAATTAAAATATGCATATAAAAATATGTGTTGATGGTTTACATTTTCTTAATATTATCTATTAATAAATAATTTTGTCTAAATAGACCAAAACCTTTTATACGAAACCCGAATAAATGAAATCGAATCAGACAAAACATAAAATTAATCTCAGTTTTTTTTTTTTTTAAATGACGCATTTCTTAACATTGAATACATTAGGGAGGTTGTATATTTTTACCATGAAAAACATATATAAACATTTTTCTTCTACCATTTTCAATAGTTACATTTTTGAAAAAACTTAATCTTTTATCATTAATTATTTTTCAATAGTTACATGATTAAAATGACACAACTTTTCAACATTAATTATGATTCATATTATTAGTAGATAATCTTATGTAGATGATAATTTATTCTTCCATGATCTATGGCGTTATTCATCGCATATCATTTTAAATTTATAAATATATATGTTTCAGTCACGTACCAATTATAATATATATAACAAATCAAACCTCTAAATCAATCGTCTCGTTAATCCTTTATAATATGCTTTTATATTATTATTATTACTATAACCTTCTGTAAATGATAATCTGATCTTCCACGATCTATGGATCTATTTATTGATTTACAGATGTTGAATTATCAGTTTCAACGTATACATTTATTAAGATAAAATGCACATACGTATCAAAACTTGAAAATTCGTTATATTTAAAGTCCAAGTTTTTTGTAATCATTAGTTTGGCCCAAGCTGACACATATTTGAAATCAGAAATTAAATCATCTAATGTTAGTACTTTTTTTTTTTTTTTTTTGAGAAAGGGCTTATCTAATGTTAGTACTTGCTACCTTATAAAAGAGGGAAATAAAAATAAGTAAAGGAATAAAGCTTAACTAACTGGAGTGATACATAGACAACGAATGTAACGTTTGCAGTTAACGGGCTGCATGCCTTGACGCATTAATTAGTAATCTAAGCAGAAAACGTAACTTCAAGTTTTTTTGGTGGGTCTTCATTGTTAACTCGCAACTTTAAAACCTTTAAACCACAGCCTTTTCTATTTTATAATGATAAAAATCCGTTTAAATTTTAATTTCTATCGTTGTATGTTATCTTCAAAGTATAGTCCCGCCCATTATTGCTATGATGGCTTTGCAAAAACATGGAATTCGAAATAAATGGTCAAGCTTTAAATTAAATTTTAAAATAACGCACAATTAGGATATGAATAAATATAATTAAAGAGTGGTGTTGGTGGATGATAAATGGTCCCATATAATTTGGTTTTCTATTCATATAATCGTATTTTTCCTTCATTTATTAAACTGTTTACTTTGTCTTGTAAAAAAAACTTGTTGGTCAATAGCCGAACAATAGAATCAGAACTTATTTTCAACCAATCTAACAATTTTGAGCGCAAATCAAATTCCTTTTAGTAATCAAATTATATTATACTTTTACCATTTTTATTATTGTATATCTATAAAAATGACGTTCTAATAAGCTTATATAAAATTAACACAAACTGACATTTTGGTTTTATTAATCAATATAATAAATAATGATGAAACATGTTATAATAAATATTTAATCGGTTTCAAAATGATCAATGTTTTAGAATTTTTATATATGTCAATAAAATATATTAATTTTAATTATAAATGTATTATTTTATGTGATTAACTATTTTTAATATTTTTTAGTTAATACTTAATATTAATTTAATAAACAAAATTTGTTTTATAAAGTTTACAATTTATCATTATTATTTAATCATAAATGCATTGAAAATAGAAAAATATCGTTTTGAATCTAAAACTTAAATTATTTTGAAACGTATAGAACATTATATAAACTTATAATTTTGTGTTCAGCCCTAGTATTTCATTATATTGATCAAAAAAGTTGTCGGTAATGGAGCAAAAAGAAATCGGAAGGTCCACGAGGTGATATTAATATTAATTAATTAACTAATTTTTTGAATAATTGCGTGCTCGTCATCAAATAATGAACAGTGTATCTAGCGCTGGGCAAAAAATCCGGATCCGAAGAACCGAACCGAACCCGATCCGAAAAAATAGTACCGAACCCGAACCAAAATTGATTAAATATCTGAATGAGTTCAAAATTTTGGTATCTAAAGAACCGAACCGAACCCGACCCGAACCGAAATATTTCGGGTACCCGAATGTAACCGAAAGAGATTTATATACCTAAATATATTACTTATTTCTAGATTTAATATATATTAAAAACATCCAAAATATATAAGATACTTTTAAGTTGTCAAAAGTAAATGTCTAAAATAGCTAAAATATATTCAAAACATCAAAATACTTGAAATACCTATTGATTTTCTACCTAAATATTTAAATCAAACCAATTTATATGTTAATTTTAGGTATTTTGACATATATTATGCAAACTTATATGTAATATATTATTTTGTTTTATAGATTTTGAAAATTTTTAAGCATATAATGAATATTAAAATTTTAAAATAATTTAAATGGGTTATCCGAACCCGAAACCGAACCTGCAAAGATCCGAACCGAACCCGAACCGAAATTTAGAAATATCCGAATAGGGATGAAATCTTTAAACCAGAAAATCCGAAACCCGATAGATCCGAAACGAATCCGAATGGGTACCCGAACGTACACTCCTAAGTGTCTCCACGGCTCAACCAACTACTTAATGAACGACATAATTTATCAATTTTTTCTATTCCGTTTCTGTTACTTACTCTGTTCTCGAAATTAAGTTTTTCTAAACTGTTCACACTCATTCAGAATTCAATAAATGTTTATAATTTAATTTTACTTTTACTTTATTATACACTTTTCAATAACTTTTCACCAATAAAATTTGATCAATTCAAATATTTTCATTTAATGTTTCTTAAAAATATAAAAAAATACCTTAAACATATAGAAAATCTATCTTTGTGGAACAAGTAAAAAATGTAAAACATCTTCCTTTCGGCAATTGGTAAAGTATTTATTGAAAGTTTTTGCTTCTCGGTGGGATGCATTTTGCACGTCAAAACCTACAAATTTTTTTTTGGTGTAACAAAACTGACAAGTCTGGGAATTAGGCTCTGATACCATTAAGTTAAGTCTATAGATTTGTAAGCACTATGGTTAAAGTTTAATTAGTGTGTAAAATATGATTATGGTTTTATGATGTTGATGTGCCTTCAGTTTACAAAGGTCAATCACTGATCAGTGGCTCTACCACCTACTCATTTCTTTTAACAGCCGGTTAACACTTAAAAATTAAAATTAGGTGGTAGGATAATCTTGATATATGCGATAATAATTTAAATGGATGGGATGGGCAAGATGTGAGTTAAGTAATTAGAAAGGTTTTTGAAAGAAGAGTCAGGCTTCATCGCATAATAAATACATCTGTATAGAACAAAATACGGATGATGGTAAAAAAAAAATAGAATTGAAGGGATAGAACAAAAAGATTTAAAGAATATTCCAGTTTTTCCATAATCGTATAAGATTATAAATTGATATGGAAATGAATATATAGCAGCATACTAGTATTTGTTCAGGCTTTTTTCATTATTTGCCGGGTACTTGTTAATTCTTGCGTCTGCCTTACAAAAATAGACTGTTTAATTATTATACGAGAACATAATGGTTTTATTATCTGTTTGTCAATCATGCGTACAGGTTCCATAATCAAAGTATCAAAAACTTGTTTCTTAAAAATGCCATGCTAGGTAGAAGATAGCTTTTTAAAAATGCCATGATAGGTAGAAGATAGCTTTTTTAAAATAATCTTACAGAAACAAATTACTGAAAATGTTATACTAAAGCTTTGACATAAACATTCTCAGTTTTATACGATATCATCAATATACGCCTGTAATTCAATTATAGTTTTATTCCTTATGTTTTTTTTTTCACGAAATAGCAAAAAGTGGGAAATACATTGAACATCAGTAATTCCGTTGGACAGGGGAAAGCTTTCTTGTTGTTTTATGTTCACACTTGTTTTTTTCAAACAAAAAAAAATCTCTTATATATTAAAGTAAAAACATTGTAATAATTGCATTCACACTATAATAGACACGTGACAGTTTTACAATGATTTGATAATAAATATGCTAACGCGTTCACACTATATTTATAAATGTGTTCACACTATATACTTTGTATTTTTTTAATATAAAACTCACATGCATGGTTTCAATAAAACTTTGGATTTTCGGTTCGAATCAAAACAAATAACGAATCAAAAGCTAAACTATATATATATATATAGAGCAATTGCACACTATATCTATGTTTGAAAGATTATTTAGGTAAATGGTCATAGCAAAGAAACAAACTGTGCAGTTTTTGTTTTAACTCAAAATTACCTCTATAATGTAGCTCTTTGACGTCTACCAAAATTATGCGACGTCTGGTTGTCTTTATTTTTCTCTTTGTCATCTATTATTTCACCACCTTATCCAAAATAATTTTCGTTCAATCTTGAACTCCCGATAAACAACGTTTCTCGATACATCTTATTATATTAAACCAAGCCGCATATGTGAAAAAACATAACTTGCACCCAGAAATTTCAGATTCTTGAAAAATTAGGCTTTGCTCCATCCATGGGCTTTCTAGATCATTTATGGGATGATTCTGTCCTAATATCATCGCACGTCCTTCTCGTGTTATTTTCCTGGTGGATTAATTGGTCGTGATTTAGATAAATCGAACGGTGGAAGTGTCAGATCGTGCGGTGGAGATTCACTGGAAGAGTCTGAGAAAGTAAAACCACCAGAATACCAAGGCGGTTCAGCTCGTTTTTTCCATACTCTGTTTCTGTATATCCAAAACAGAGTGTTATGGTTTCACATCATTCAATAAAATTGATCTTTACAGAAGCAATATCTTCACTTTATGTTTTCATTATGTTCAAATACTTTCACTATATTAGTAAAAGCGCTATAAAATCAAAATGTTTTTGTTGTTTCTGTTAATTTTTGTTTTTTTTCCTAATCATATTTATTTTCCTCCGATGACTTGTTCTATCTATTTTCCGGTGTTACTGTTGCCGGCCAACAGATTCCCGGAATCTTGACTTTGTAATAATAAATTTCATCGGGATTTTGATATCGGAAAGTACCGACAAATCTCCAACGATTATGTGAGGATTGTGGTCCTCGGGTTATAGGTCTTTTTTCTTGTAGTGATCCGACAGATCTAGTCTCTGGAGAGAAATATGGATATCCATAACTCTACGATTCGTTATCCGTTTTGATTTGAACCAAGAAATATGGATATCCATAACTCTACGAAACAAATCAATTACTAAAATACAATAAAAAAAAGCAAAGCACAAATACCAATATTTTTAGGAACATATATCAAATTTGATCTGTTATATGCATATATATACATATATGTACAAAACTATATATATATATATATATATTATAGTTTATATAAGTTTTACAATATTTTTATGAATTAAATTTATTATATTAGGTATTAAAATTTAAAAAGTTAAATAATATTTTATTTTTCTAATAAAATGTTATTATTAATTTTTTCAATTATTTTTAAAATTTTATTTTATTTACGGATCAAATCGGATATTCTTTAAAATTATAAATCATTTTGGATATCAGAGTCAGCGACAATCCATGTGGCTAAAGATTGAATCGACATGAATGCCTCCAAATATCCGGATATTCGATCTGTGCCCATCTCTATTTACGGATACAATTGATTTTTCTTTATATGAAAAAACCTCAATAATGTCAAGGTCTTTTTAATTTTTAATTAATTTTAATTTTATCTTTAATGTATTATTTAGAACAAAAATATCATTTAATATTAATTAAAAATATCTTTATATATTTGTTAACTATTTCTATATATTTTTACATACACATACATGTGCACCTTGATGTGAGCAACTTGTAACTAAGTATTTACCACAACTGAGTATCTATTTTTTTTAGAAGTTAGAAATATTTTTTTCTTAATGCTTCTTTCACTACCGACCAAATTGTAGTGAAATGATTTGTCTTAATAATTTTTTTTATTTTTCTTGAACTATTATCCGTTTACAAACTATGATATGAAACCATTGGTTCGACATGACGACTATCTAAAATTCATAACATGAAAATAAACAAATAATAGCAATTTTTGATTTTTACCGAAAAAACTAAAAAAATCAAACATTCTAACCGAATAAACGAAAATAAATATTAATTTAAAATAATAGTTATATTTTAGGAGAATAAAAACCAAAAAATAAATTAAAACTGAACCGCTATCCAGATTAAACAAATTTAATGTGTTTTTATTAAAAATAACGAAATTAATAATCACTTTCCGCGCAAGACGCGGATTATTACCTAGTTACCATATTAATTCGATGCAATTATTTAAGCTGCCATCAGAACTGTCTGTCGTACAATTTCCGATATTTTGTTATTTTTCGACATGTTGGGGTTCTTATAACTTACCGCTACGTTCACAATCACTATATATGTAAAGTTGATATGATCACTAATTAATTTCCTATATTTTTGTTGTTTTTAGAACATAGCAGACTAGCAGTCGGAGTTGGAGCACTAATACGAGACGTATTATACGACGAACGACCACTGTGATGGTAAAGTAAGTTACATGGTCGAGATGTGTAGATGAAAGAAATACAACTGAAGTTGCACTTGCTGAAAAAAATTAAAATTAAAAATATCACGTTACACACCAATCAATGTAAGCGTCATTGAAAGATAAAATATGCCGAAAATATTGATAAAAAAAAATATATATATATGCCGAAAATATTTATCCGCTAGGAAGCAAGATTATATATATTAATACTTCCTCCGTTTTTTAATATAAGTCGTTTTAAAATTATGCACATTGATTAAGAAATCATTAATTTTTTATATTTTCTAAACAAAAACATCATTAATTGTTTACCTAACCATAAATCAACCAATAATAAAATAGAAGGTATATTATCATTGATCATATAACATTAAGTGTTAATAAATTTTACATAGAAAACTGAAAACGCCATATAATTTGGAACATAAAAATTCCTCTAAAACAACTTATATAAAAAAAACAGAAGGAATATATATATAGAGAGAGAAACGAAAATGAAGATTATCACTGAAATACGTCAAACTTGCAGATAATGTATTTTCAACTTTTCTCTAAACAAATATTCAAACCACAAAAATATGAATCGAGGAGGAAAGACCAAAAAACATGTAATGCCACCACCACCATGCTCATCCATGACTGTGAGTTATAGAGTATTGAAAGAGAGACGAAGCAGAGACATCTTTTTCCCCCAACATCTTTTTCCCCCACCTGTGTATGTGTTTATCTACTACTCAGAGCATCTCCGACGTAAAATTCCATATTTTTTTCAAAATAAAGTAAAAATAAGTATGAAGTAAAAATGTTCCAACCCTATTTCATTGTCCACTCTATAATAGAGCAATGAACAAATAAAAAAATAAATTATTTCATTTATAGAGTAAATCTCATTATGGAATAGGAAACAAAGTAGGGTCGGAGTACTTTTTATTTTTTTACTTTATACTTACTTTTATTTAATTTTAGAGAAAAAAATGGTGTTTGGTTGGAGATCCTAACCGTTTTGTTTTTCTTTGTATACAATTTTAATTTTTTTTAAAGTATTGACAACGCTATTCCGAATAACGGGGACCATATCTTCGAGTCTATTGATATATATGAAAAATATATATAGCTAAATAATTGATGTAGTAATTAGTAAAAGTTAGTAACAACGACGGTCCAAACTGGTATTGAAACAGTAAAATATAAAAGTGAATGAGAACGGCGATGGGTATGTTTATCAGAAAACATGTCCCACACTCCTTCGCATATTGCTCTTCCTGTATTTTTTATTTTATTTTTTATACGTTTTGTGTTACTGGTGCTATGGCATGAAAATGACAAGTTCTAGATTTGGAACACTCTGTGCTGGCTATCTAAGGAAAGAATATCTGTTTATTTTAATGCCCTTTATATATCAGAATAAACTACCATATCATTAAAAACCTACTACAGTAATTAAACTCGGGACATAAAGAAAGGATGCGGGGTTAAAAAAAAATTAACCCTGGGACTCGGTACAAACTTATATCACGGGAAGATGGTTACTTTGAAAAATAAATATAAAAAAAACAACAGACAGAAATAACTTAACGGCCGTCAGCGAGAGGATTAACGGCAGATTCCTTACAGGGACTTGGAGGGAGACTGGTAGACTTTCCTGAGGCAACAAGACGTTGCACAAAACTCTCGATTCTCTCTCCGTTTGTTTCCGATAGTAACCGTTTCCCTCCGAACGGTGCCGTTTCAACACCTCTCTCTTTCAGCAACTCCTCCGCCGTTTTTCTCGGCCCCACAACCCCCTCTCCGCCTCTCGTTAAACCGCTCACCTGCATGCATCATCATACACTTTTCATCGCTATTTCTTTTTTTTTACTTTTTATTTTGACGAGAAAACTTGGTGAAATTAATTACCTGGATTCTAACGTAGTCCGTACGGTTCCAACAGAAAGCGTTCCCTAGCATCTGGTCGACGGTATCGGAAACCCCGTCAGTCACAATGTCCACGACGCAAGACGTGGAACAGTCACCGTTACGCCTGAGTTTCCCTCCAGGAGAGGAGGACGAACCGTTTCCTAACGATAGGACGAGCAAGTCATCGACGCCGTTAACAGACGGAAAATCTCGTTTGTTGTGTAGCACATGCGTGACGGCGGCTGCGCTTGGATTGTTCATGACCAGACCGCCGTCAACCGCCAAGCAAGAGGTCTTCCCGTCCACCGACACCACATTGACCGGCTTGAACAAGCTAGGAGTCGCCGACGTGGCGCGGCAGACTTTCCAAAGCTCGAAGTCGAAGCTCGGAGACTCCGAGGCGCCGGCGCGTGAGAAAACGAAAGGCGCAGAGGATTTGAGGTCGTAGCAAGGAACGAGGAGAGGCTTACACGTGTCCTTCATAGTCAGCACCTTACCGTCCTCCCTCCGAAACGCCGCCTCCAGAGCCCTGTCCATGCTGCCGGCGGAGCATCTCCGGTTTCTCCTGAAGACTCCCGTGTGCCTGATCTCGAAGAGCTCGGAGTTCTTCTCGGAGATAAACCTAACAGCGTCTCTGGCGGTGAACATTGGCTTCCCGGAGCCGTCGTCGGCTACGAGAAGGGCGGCGAGAATGCCTCCGATTCCGGTTCCGGCGACAATGTCGAAGAAATCGGAGATCTGAGCGTGAGGATCACCGGTCTGGAGGCGGATCTGGTCTTCCAGGTGAAGGATGGAAGCTCCAGCGACAACGGGGGTGGTACCACCACCGTCGATGCTAAGGATGCGGGTCTTCCTGGGGGAGAGCCATTTCTGTTCAAGCTTAGTGAAAATGTCAAGAGTTACCTTGCTGAGATCCATCTCTGTGCAGAGAACAAAACACAAGTTCGATTTTGAGGGATTAAAAGAGTTATGACTCTTTATCACTCTCTTTCTATCACGCTTTGTTGAAGGGAGGCATTAATGAGGGGGAATGCGCGCCCTCACTCACACTCTCTCTTAGTGAGTGGATTTGAAAGAGAAAAGAAAGAAGAGAGGGTTTATTTAGTGATTCAGAGATAATTCTGCCGAGTGGGTGGTGGTTGTTATATACTCCCACTGACGGTGCTGAGTTCGTTTCTTTCTCCCCTCTTTTTTATTTTATTTTGTTTTGCACCGTTCTACGAAATGGACAGATATTTCTATTTTTCTCTTTCTATAGAAAAACTCTTAAATAAAATTAGAATGAAATGGTAAAGTCTCTCTTCCTTCTGCATGTAATTTTTCGTAACATCATAGCTTATGTGAAGTGTCTATACAATACAACTTTTTTTTTTTTTTAAATACCTAAAGAATGACACATTTTTATAATAATTAACAAAACTGAGATATCTACTTCAAAATTTTCCTGTTCTTATTTTCGCCTGAAAAAAAATCTTATCTTAATATTTATACCAAAATCGTATACTTAAAAATATTAGATACTTAATTAAGTAAATTCACGATTTAAATGATAAAACACCTAAAAATGAAATACAATTTGATGGTGGGACTGTGTTCGCACGTGTGAGTAGGCATGTCAGTTTGAAGGTCAAGGAGTAAGCGCGAACCTCGGCTGCATTACCGGCTCGGCTTCCGCTTTCGCTATAAATTCTTAAAATTAATCACATTGTTTACTCCTACAAATCTTCTTTTAACTCTTTTGTTTATATTTACTGATCATTCATAAATGAAGGCCGACGAACCGGCAGAATTAATACAATTGTTTATGATATCAAAGGACCATGAAATTAATACTATTTAATATTTATAAACCATAGTAGATGACAAAATATATAAATAGCGCCAGTATAATACGATTTTGACCGATTTATTTTAAAATTAATTTATTCTCTTTTACTCGGTACAAACTACAAATCAGACAATTGGTCCTTACTTGTAGGCCTATGTATGTGAACCGAATGCAAATATTGATTGATTTAGACCCAGTTGTTCTGGAATCAGGCCTGGATTAGCATGGCCCATTCCTTTTTTTTGTTGTTGTTTATACTTGGCTTTTTTTTTTTTTTTTTTTTTTTTTTTTTTTTTTTCACTGAAATTTTATTAAATGAGTTTAAGTCCAACATAGGCAAAAACCCAACAAGTTTACACACAAAAAGGCCAAAAGAAATGACCAAATTAAAAAGCCCAATACATGGGACACGGAACAACAAACAACACTATGGGCCAAAGCCCAAACAAGGAGTACCCGTTGAGAAAGAAGAGACACGCCGCTCATCACGTGTCCGATCGCCCAGCGATTAATGAACACGCGTCAGAACGCGCACCATCTGCTTCCACCGGAACCAGAGAAGGTCGCGTCGGATCTCCGCCGACGGCGAAGTCGAAACAACGGAAACCGTTCAACCAGAGCGGCTTACACGAAGCTCGAACCGAGGAGACAGTCTGGCAGATCTGCGAAACAAAGAAGATACAACAACCGTCTACAATCGATCGAAACCCTCTGACTATCTTGAAAACTCAAACAGACATCTTTATAGATACCAATAAGCTTGAAGATGCAACATCCCAAAAATAATTGGGGAAAGAACCATCAGAGAAACGATCCAGAGGCAGTGTACAGAGGAAGACCGGAGACGCAGATCTAGACGGAATCGGGATCAACCCGAAAGATAGCCGGCGAGATCGATGCTGGAGAAGCCACCATCTTCCGGAGACAAAAGCCGGCGAAGCCTGCAAAATGAAACACAGCTTCCCAGAGAAGAGCACGACAACGCGGGAGTCAGAATCCGGTCAACACCGGTGATAGCTTCGTCTCGATCTCATCTCTGCGAAAGATGAGAAGAGAGAGAACAGAGAGGAGAGAAACCGAAGCTAGAATTCCTCCTTTTTGTTTATACTTGGCTATATTTAATTATTCAGCTGAAAATAATAACTCAAATAGTAAAAGTAAACACGGGATAATAATTGTTTTTTTCTGTTGTCAAAAAAGTATGATAAATTTTCTTATATGAATCCACGCTACCGTTGCACATTGACAGACAGCATAAGCCATAATCATACCAAATACTTTAATCATTATAGTTTTTTAAAACGAAAGGGATGTTGAAAAAAAGTAAAAATTAAAAACACACAGCTGATAATAACAAACACAAAACATGACATGAATAGGTGATAAAAAAACATGGCATGAACAACTCTCTTGATTAATATAACATCAATGCCACCCAAAACACGACAACGCCACTCATAGCCGTGGACAGTGACAGTGAAAATGAAATGGCACCGTTTTGAGCGGAGTCTTCGGAAGCAGTGGCCGGAGAGGGAGATGGAGACGACCCGGTGGAGGGTGAGGGAACAGGGGATAGATCCGGACTAAGACTAAGACTGGGACTGGCAGTGGAGGTGGCAACAACGAGTACATGGAGCTTCTGGCCAGCTTGGCAGTGACCAGGGATGCCGCAGAGGAAGTAGTAGTGGCCGGGTTTCTTAAGAGCCACCGTATAGGATCCGGAATTGTAGGTGGCTAAGGCTGAAGTGGCGTTGCAGGAGATGAAGGCACGGCGGCTCACTTGCTTGACGTTGTGAAACTGTGTGTTGTAAACGAATACTGTAACCAAAGTACAAACCAATGAAATTAGAATTTTAGAAACATTATATTTGAGTCAAATTAAGAAGAGAAAAGGAAAGATGTGGCGGTACAGAGAGAATCTCCGGGGGTGAAAACGTCGGAAGAAGTCCATTTTTGGTAGTCGACGTTGCCGAGGGTAGTCCATCCGGCGGAGCCACCCACCTTGTGGAGCGACGACGAGGCTAAAGATTCTCCAAACATTCCCATTGCCATTATTATTATTACTATCATACACACAACATGCTCCCGGGAAAGCCCCATTTATAATATTATTTTCCAGAAACAGAAAGAGTGACGGAAATTTGCATGGAGTCGGATGGGTATAAATAGAGAGTCTCCTGGTCGAAAATGTTCTATCGAGCCGTCTTAGTTTACTCTGGATAATGGGCCGATACAACGTCACTATTTGAGGCCCATACATAGAAGTGAACCCCTCCTGTGTAAAAAAAATATATCCTAAAAAACAGGAAGCGTTCCAGTTCCAGTTAGAGAAAAAGACAAAAATAACACTAAATCAAGTTTTTGTTCCCAAACTAGCAGTCAAAGTCAAAAATCACAAAAATAGGACTTAATGTTTTATCAAAAGTCACAAACTTTAGGGTTTAGAGTTAAAATGTGGGATTTAGGATTTAGGGTTTAGGATTTAGGGTTTAGAGTTTAGGGTTTAGAGTTTAGGATTTAGGATTTAGGGTTTAGGGTTTAGGGTTTAGAGTTTAGGGTTTAGGGTTTAGATTTTAGGATTTAGGGTTTAGAGTTTAGGATTTAGAGTTTAGGATTTAGGGTTTAGAATTGAGAAATGAGATTTTGGAGATAAGATATAAATTTAGAAAGGTACTATTTTGGTCATTTTAGTTTTTGAGTGCTATTTTTGTGATATAAAGTGCTATTTTGTACATTTGCCCTTCCAGTTATCCACGATTTCTCTTCTTCTACTGCCATGGCGTCACTCTCTTCCACTACTCCCACCATACCACCGGTTCTTCGATTCAGGGCGACTGATTCCAAGTCTCTCTCAGGTATGTCTATCAGACTCTCGTGTGTTTGGCTCGAAAACGTTATGTTTTACTTATTTTTATATACATTTGGTAGATTCGTTCTGGAAGTCACGCGTAATAGCGTGTTGTTTAAGGAGCGAGAACCTTGTCAAGCTTGGTGCGGGGGTAAATCTCTCCCGTGACCCCGTTGTCAAGCGGTCACTTCAGAAGAGGTAGTTTTTTTTTTAATCTTTTTCTTTAAAACAGATGATAGTGTTTTTTTTTTGGCTAAATTCTCTGAAAAATCCATTGCAGAGTGGTGATAAGGTCTGCAACTATTGAAGAAATAGAGGCCGAGAAATCTGCTATTGAGAAGGATGCTGTACGTATCACTATCCCCCTACATGTTTTTTTTTTTTGGTTATTGATTAGTCGAAGATGTATGATTCTGTTTTGTGAAATTCAGAAATCAAAAATGGAGAAGACGATAGAAACGCTTAGGACTAGTTTCAATGCCATAAGGACGGGGAGAGCCAATGTGGCTATGCTTGACAAGATTGAGGTGGAGTACTATGGAAGTCCAGTGAGTCTTAAAAGCATTGCCCAAATCAGTACCCCCGATGGTACTTCTCTTTTGCTCCAGCCTTATGACAAATCTAGGTGACATTATTATACTTTCTGCTCTTTTATTTATTTTTGTTTGTTGTTCTCTTGGTTGGTTCATGATACGTCATCCCAAAATGCTTTCATATAGCTTGAAGGCTATAGAGAAGGCCATCTTGAGTTCTGATCTTGGAATGACTCCTAATAGCGATGGAGATGTCATTCGATTGTCCTTGCCTCCCCTCACTTCTGAGCGAAGAAAGGTTTCTCTTCTGATGAATTTTTCAATATAAGGAAACTGTGTGTGTTTTCTATGCTTCTTCCTAATGTTTTTGTAATTTGCACCACTGCAGGAACTAACAAAGGTTGTAGCAAAACAGTCTGAAGAAGGGAAGGTAGCTAGTTTTTCTTTTATAATGATGTACTGAAACTCTTCATTTTCCTTAATCATTGCCTTTCTCCTTTTTCTTATAATTTGTATTTCTTATAGGTTGCACTGAGAAACCTAAGGAGAGATGCCTTAAAGTCTTATGATAAACTCGAGAAGGTTAAGCTCTTTTTTTTTTGCAATTTATATTACTGTTTATTTATTCCTTGTAATATCCTTTTCGTCTGTCGTTTTAAGGAAACCAAGTTTCATTTTTCGCAGGAGAAGAAGCTGTCTGAAGACAACTTGAAGGATATGTCAAGTGATTTGCAGGTAATCCTACCTACCCCACACAAGAGTTTGTATTTAATGGTTAAGGTTGGCTGACAAAACATGTTATTGGTAATGGCAGAAACTAGTTGATACATACATGAAGAAGATAGAGGAGCTCTGCAAACAGAAAGAGAAGGTATCTCCAGCTACTTAGCCCCTCTTGAGTCAATGGATCTGGTTTTTATATTTTTTTGTCTTTGATCCAAGTAGAGTAGCCATTAATTGCTTATAAATCTAAAGTACCCACATGTCCATATGAATCCACAGGAATTGTTGAAGGTGTAACTAAAATGGTTGTTGGCAACGATCTGGTAAAATCCACTTAATCCAACTTCTTTTGCCTCTTTAACTTTTTCTCGGAAAAAACATCTCTTGTTTCTTGGGGTACGATAATGCCTCAGAGTTCTAAGTTTATTTTCAGCTGGAAAACTTAGAAGACCTCTTTTTCCTCTTCTTCTTATATATGCTTAAGTGATCCCTCTTTGTACATCAAACGCTTGTTGATTTTTTTCTGTACATATTTAGACTAAACAATACCCATCCATCCTTCAAGGTAGCAATTTGTTTCATTCAAAATACCTCAAACAGTATATATTATAAAAAAAAATAAGATAACAGACCACACTTGGTTTGTTTTATCATATTTTACTTCTGAATTTCATGAGCTGCTTTGTCGTCAACGGCTATAGAAGCTACATTGTTAAGAAAATCTTCTCTTGCATTCTTATCAAACGGTTCTTCACCAATGTACAAGTCTAAGATTGACCTACACAAGAGTTTGCTCTTCACACTCCCAACTTGGTTTCCCTCAACTGATAAAAAAAAAAAAACAAAACCATAAATATATATATTTATATTTTTAAAAAGACACTCTCAGACGATTTACTTCGATAACCATAACTAGACAGGATCTTATTACTTGCTACGTTGAGGACATGCCCCGGTTCTTGTGTCATATCAATAGTGGAACTTCTTGGAATTTTATACTCATCTTTGAAGAGGCTAGTGAAGCTACACAAGTGAAAATAATTAAGACAGCTAAACTCAAAGAATCAAACATTGAAATTTTGTTGTGTTAGTTAGTTAACCTTTGGAGCAACTCATCGTTGTCTAAGCCACCAAACTTCTTGAGTCTGTTACCGACAGAGTCTCGGAAAGCACTGCGCACGGAACGGATGCTGAGTTTGCCGTAGACAATCTGCAGCCTTATGGTCATCTTTATATCGGCCTCCATGAGATCATCAATGAATGCCTTGTTTCCCCTGAGCTCAGACGCCGGAAGATTCGCGTATTTTTCACCAACAAGTTTCTTCACATCATCACAGTCAGCATACATGCCTAAACAAATTAAGCTCTCATCAAATCAATTTAAAGGCAACAAAAAGTATCTGGAGCAAAAGATTCCGAGAATGAAAAATACCGAATGCGTAGACATCGATGTTCTTCAATCCCAGCACGCTCTTCCTCCTCAGCCCCACGCCGAGTAATCTCATGGAGTCTCCGATCGTAGCCGGGAACGAGAAACCGGTCTTTAGGCTCAACAACGGTGGATCCGGAGCTAGGATCGGCAAGAGCTATAGATCCCCACGGTAACGGAGAAGAACGAGTAGAGGAGAAGACACTGGGATTCCGCGACGCCACGATCGCAGCTCCGCCGACGGTGACGGTCACGGCGACTGCGGAGACGGAGAGTGGATGACGACGTGGAATGCGGTGGTTTGGGGACAGAGGGCTGAGAAAACGAGAAAGGGAAGCGGAACGAAGCCATCGTCTTGTGTTTGGTAGGTGTGAGTTTGTTGTCTTTGTTAACTTGTGTGTTCGTTCGTTACACTCTCGCATTAAAACACTCAAACACACACCCTTTATATGATTTAGCGACAAACTACTAGTACTACTACTGCTGCTTCGACTGTTTCCCACGTGACCTCCTCTACGAACCATCCTCAGTTTGGGCTTTTCTACGTTTACTGAGATAACGTCTGCATTGGGCTTTATTTGAATCATGATCTATAAGGTGAACCCCCCACATCTATCTCTTAACTGAATCATATGTTTTGCATACTGGGCTGTAGAGTTAAGCTTAAGTTATCCTAATGAGATTAGGATTATACAGATTGAGAGTTATCTATAAGATATGTTTCTTAATGAGTTTAGGAACTTAAGAGTTATATATAAGGAGATACCAATGTGAGCAAGCCACCGAGTCAGGTTGTGAGATCAGAATGGTAGGAGATGCTTTGCTCATGTATGATCGTGATAACAATCTTCTTGTGCAAGCAAAAAGAGCTCCAAATCGATTGTATAAGGTAGTCATGGAGGTGGAGAATACAAGATGCTTGCAGCTGGTACATCAAAAGGAGTCCTCGAAGTGGCACTCACGTTTGGGGCACATAGGTCTAAACAACCTAAAACTAATGGTAGAAAAGAATGTGGTGGTCGGTATGCCTCGTTTTGGAGTCGAGAAGGAGACATGTGCGGCATGCTTACGTGGGAAGCAAATACGGAAGTCTTTTCCGCAAGCAAGCTCTTACCGTGCATCTAGAGTATTAGAGCTGATACATGGAGATTTATGCGGTCCAATCACTCCATCTACCGCAGGAGGAAACAAGTATGTGTTCGTCTTAATAGATGATCATACTAGATACATGTGGAGTATTCTTTTAAAGGAGAAAAGTGAAGCTTTTACAAAATTCAAACGGTTTAAGACCGTAGTTGAACAAGAGACAGGTTCAAAGATCAAAACGCTACGAACTGATGGGGGGGGAGAATTTACATCAGTCGAATTCAAAGAGTCTTTAATGAAGAACAGAGGTGGAAGTGGATACATGAACAGAAAGAAGTAGACACTAGTGTAATAACTTTTGGATATCACGAAACAGGATTATGTGACCAAGCTATAATAAAAGAAGAAGAAACTGATCCTGAGCTCGAGGATGAAGAAAGTGATCATGAAGAAGAACCAGTGGTCCTAAGATGCTCCTCCCGTACGATCAATAAGCCGAGCTATCTTGATGATTACGAGCTACTGTGTGAAGAAGATGAGATGTATGAAACACTTTGCGAATTAGAATGCGAACATCTATTGATGCTTGTGAACGAGGAACCTTGGAGCTATGAAGATGCGAAAGAACTAAAGGTTTGGAGAGATGCATGTGAAGACGAAATCAAGTCGATTGTGAAGAACGATACTTGGAGTTTAGTTGATCTCCCTCGGAATTGTAAAGCAATTGGATTGAAGTGGGTCTTTAAAGTTAAAAGGAACTCTGATGGGAGTATCAACAAATACAAGGCACGTCTGGTTGCTAAAGGATACATACAGAAACATGGAATAGACTTTGATGAGGTGTTCGCACCCGTTGCACGGATAGAGACTGTTCGTTTGATCATTGGAGTTGCAGCCTCACATGGTTGGGAGCTACATCATCTTGATGTGAAAACAACATTTTTACACGGTGATTTAAAGGAAGAAGTCTACGTATCACAGCCAGAGGGGTTCGTCATCAAAGGAAAAGAAACTAAAGTTTATAAGTTAAGAAAGGCACTATACGGTCTACGCCAAGCTCCAAGGGCTTGGAATGAAAAACTCAACGCTACACTTCATGAGTTGAAATTTGATAGATGCCTCAAGGAGCCGTCACTTTATAAGAAGAAAGAGCACGGACATTTGTTGATGGTGGCCGTGTATGTCGATGATCTATTGGTAACAGGCTCGAGCTTGGGCATGATAATCGATTTCAAGAAGGATATGGCAGCTAAATTCGACATGACTGACCTTGGTAAGCTGAGCTATTACCTTGGGATAGAAGTCACGCAGAGAAAAGGAAGTATAGTGTTAAGTCAAGAGAAATATGCAGCAAGGATCATAAAGGAGGCTGGAATGAAAGGGTGTAACTCGACGCAGATACCGATGGATGAAGGTCTTAAACTAGGCAAAGCGGATGAAGAGAAGGGTGTAGACGAGAGGGAGTATCAGAGAAACATTGGTTGTTTGCGCTATCTGATACATACAAGACCTGACCTAGCGTGTAGTGTAGGTATCCTAAGTCGGTACATGCACAATCCTAAGGAGTCCCATAAAGCCGCTTTGAAACAAGTCTTGAGGTATCTTCAAGGAACCCTATCGCACGGTTTGATCTTTGAAGCAAGACCGCAAGAAGGATTGGTTGGTTATAGTGATAGTAGTTACAATGTTGATCCCGATGATGGCAAGAGCACAACCGGACACATCTTTTACTTTGGTGGAAATCCAATCACATGGTGTTCTCAAAAACAAGAGATAGTTGCTTTATCTTCTTGTGAAGCGGAGTTTATGGCTGCAACTGAAACCGCCAAGCAAGCAATATGGCTACAGGATCTTCTAAGTGAGTTATTCGGTGGTAACAGTAAGAAGGTCGTGATAAGGATCGATAATAAGTCAGCAATAGCATTGTCTAAGAATCCGGTGTTCCATGGGCGAAGCAAACACATTCATACAAGGTTTCATTTCATCAGAGAATGCGTCGAGAAAGGTCCGTGAGTATAGAGCTTGTCGCTGGTGTGAAACAAAAGGCTGATATACTTACTAAAGCACTTGGGAGAATCAAGTTCAAAGAGATGAGACAATTCATTGGAGTTCAAGATGTGAAGAATGAAGAGATCAAGCTTAAGGGGGAGAATGTAGAGTTAAGCTTAAGTTATCCTAATGAGATTAGGATTATATAGATTGAGAGTTATCTATAAGATATGTTTCCTAACGAGTTTAGGAACTTAAGAGTTATATATAAGGAGATACCAATGTGTGGTATAACTTGTGAGTTGAGAGAGCTTTAGTTTTGAGTTATTTTCTAAAGCATTAAGAGTTCTAATAAAGAGTGTTTTTAAGATTCTTTGATTCAATATGGGCCGTCTCTATGATGTATATCGTCTGCATTGGGCGTTTTGTCCAAGTGATTGTTACAAGTTTTAACTGAGACGTGGTTTTGAATTTGATGGTCTTAAGCTGGTTTAGTTGATCCAACACCTTATTACTCTTTTTGGGTTAGAGCCTAACAGTCTTGAAGAATCATAAATTTGCTTTGTCTTTTGTTGCTTGCTTATATGCATCATACTCTAAATTAAATAATTTATGTACAAAATCACCGTGTAGGCGTTTTAAAACGATATGTGTAATGCTCTCTAATAAGATTGCCCTTGCCTTGATAGAAAAACGTGTATAAAAAGAGGGGGGGGGGGCTCATGAAATCCAATAATAGTTTTGGAAGGAATTCACGTGAGGCCATTATTTGCGTCTTATCTTCGTTGTTCGACTGAGGTTCATTTCGGACACTGGAATCAACCAAACCTGTCTTTTTCAATACAGCCAAGATTTGTTTCCTAGCAATAAGCCCATTCTAGCCCATATTCGGCCCATTTACTACTCATCAAACTTTTGACCGTCGATTATTCCCATCGACGGTTCAAGACGCTATCACCTCAATGTTTTTATAAAATTGGCCAAAAACATAGCCCCTATCTTTTTTAAAAAGGTTCGGTTCTTAAGAAAAAGAAGAAGCGTTCAAGTGAAGAGGAAGAAGAAGCAATGGATAAAGTACCAGAAATTCATTTTCCAAAACTGGAGAAATCTTCAGGCAAGAAACAAACAACGACAGTTGTTGTCGGAGCTTTAGCTGTCGCATGGTTGGCGGTAGAGTTCGTGTTTAAGCCATTGTTCAACAAACTTAACTCATCAAAGGATAAATCAGCCTCCGAGGATGCCACAGCCGACGCTGACACAGCTCCTCCTGCGTCCGACGATGCAACAGCTCCTCCCACGACTGACGATGCAACAGCTCCTTCCACGTCCGACGCCTAAAGGTGAGAAAAGCCTCTGCGGGAGACATGTCGTATAATTTCTTCGTAATCAATAATATTTATAAGCAAATATGTTTTGTGTGTTTATGTTGTTGTTTCTTCGATTCTGTAATATTGTTCGGTTTTTATTGCCTTGACGATGATTTTAAGTTAAGGTAATCTTGTTTTTCTTTTGTTTTTGTAATAAAATTCCCGAGATGGAATAATAAACCAATGAGATACGATGTACTATTTGATTGCATTTTCCTAGTTGCCTTGGGTTTTGTTTACTTACACCAGTAAATGTTTTGGGTATCTCTCTTCTTCATTTTGGTAATATCCGCTTGGTCATTTCGTGTTTCTTTCTCTTTGTATCTTCAGTTATCTTTTGGTTCTAAAGAAGTGAGTTTTGAGTGTATTTTTGGCTGTTGCTTGTGGTAGCTTTGTTACTTCTTACTAGGCAGAATAAAACAAGATTATTAGTGAATAGATTCGCAGAGGTAGTTTCATCAAGCAACACAAGAAAAATGGAAAAGAAACCGGAGTACAAATAGTAAGAAAAATTATGAAACACTGAACATTATATAGTTCACTTTGCTCTAAACAAAAACGAGAGAGATATTTTTTAGAAGTGGAAGAATCGTATGGGTAACGGATAGCTCATAGCTTCATAATCGATTGGTATAAATTGAAAAAAAAAGAGGCCGCGTAAGATAAATCCTTGAGGCCTAATGATAAAAGGTTATCGCGCACGTGGCGGGTCAACCCGAAATGAAGTCTGGAGCATCCACCCACGTCAGTAGATGAATCCCATGTCCGAGTTATGGTTACAATGATAGTTTAGAACTCGACGACGGGTTACTACCGGGTCCAGCAAAGCATTCTCCTGATCAGGTGTGTCTTGTCTACGAGAATATCTCTAAAATTTTCTGTTACAATAAGGATGTGTTCCTTTGGTTTGACTTGCAGAGCATCGAGCTAACAAAGAAAGCTATGGACTTCCTAAGAGGAATCTTCCAGTTATATGACCTTGATAATGTGTGTGTATATGATCGTTTCTCTGATTATCCAACCTTGATTCTCTTGTTCTGTATCAACTAAAAGACCATTTAAATTCATAACCAAAGAGACCAACAACAACAATTCTAGTTTTCCTTGGAAGATAAACAATTTCCTTTCAAGGGAATAGATCATCAGAAAAACACTCTTAGATCCTCCTTACATTACTAAAAATATGTTTACCATAAAGAGCGAAAAAGAGATAACACTGAACCTAAACTACATAGCAACAAGAGCATCACGTCATGTCACCTCTCCCTATTCCTCCTCTTGCTTGATTTTCAGACCTCCAAGCTTTGCTTCCAGTTCATTGTCTTCTTCGCCTTCCTCTTCTTCGTCTTCATCTTCAAAATCTTCTCCTTCCGGGTCATTATCATCCAAAGGACCAAGCTTGTCCGCTGAGTCCTTAAACATGTCATTCACCTCGTCCACACCTTCCTCAGATATGAAGTTTCCGTTGATGTTCAGAAGCTTCAAAGTAGGTTTCTTCAAAACAGTTTGCGCCAAGGCCCTCGCCCCAGCTCTTCTCATCATGTTGGTGCTCATGTCAACCTCAGCCAACTGGTCATGACCTTCTTCAAGTGCCTTTGCGATTATGATAGTCCCCTCGTCTTTGAGTTCATTCTCAGACAAATTCAGCTTCGAAAGAGACTCTTTCAAGGCGATGCATGCCGCCAGTTTCCCAGTGGACTTTACAGTAATATCGTTCCCAGCCAACTCTATAACTTCAAGACGAGGAGCAGACTTAATCAGAGCTTCGGCAAGCGCCTCTGTTCCCTCATCCTCCAAGTTCAGGTAACTCATATAGATCTCAGTTAACTCATTCAACACTGATAAGGTATTTGCCAGGGCAACCCCACCTTCGACTCCAAACATGTTGTCACGGAGATCAAGCTTCTTCAAGCGGCTACAAGACGCAAGCGCCTCAGCGAGCGCAACGCCTCCGTCAGAACCAATCCTCGTGGATGAACACCTGAAATCCTCCAGAGACGGACACTGCTTCACAATCTCCGCAATGGCGATCGCTCCTTCGTCTCCCGTCATGTTGTTATGAAACTGAAGAACCCTGATTTCGCCGGTAGAGGGAAGCAGCTCGCGGACCGCTCTCGCAGCATCCTCTGAAATGCCGTCGTTCATGAGATAAAGCTCCTCCAAGCCACGCTGAGACTTGATGAGAGAGGCGAACGCACGGATGCCTTTCTCTCCCAAGGCGTTGTCGGAAAGATTCAAAGACCTGAGGTTAGATCCCTCCAAGGCGGACGAAAACATGGTCATGACTTCGAGCGCTTCCGCCTCCGGTCTCCCCGCGACGAAGTCCGAGAGATCCACTTCGGTCAGCTGGTCCTTGACGGAAGACAAGACGCCAACAGCGAACTTAGCAGCCTCGGAGCCGAAGCTCCTGTTGCTGAAACGGATCTTGGTGTAGGAGTTGTTCGGCTCAGCGAGAGGCCTCAGAAGCTCCCGCGCCTCCTCTAGATCAATGAAGGCTCTACGTCCACCAGATAAATCAAACAAGGCGTCCCCATCGTTGTTCGCCTCGGCCTCGGAGTCAACCTGTTGCGGACCACGTTTGATGACTTCGAGCATAAGCTTGCTGGACTCTTTAGCGTAGACGTGGACAGCGGAGGTGCCATCAGCGTCAGGCTCGCTCTGGAAGTGTTTGTTGGCGGTGGCGAAAGCAAGTTCTTCAATGCGCTTGGCGTCCTCCTCAGCTTCTTGAAGGCTCAAGAGACCGTACTTTCGGGAGAAGATGGAAGGGGTGGTGATGTTCTTGGTCATGCGGTCGACGAGCATGAGGCGTGTGCTCTTGCTTGGTGGCCACATCTTTACGGATAGAACAGGTGGGGTTTTAACTGAATGATCCATGGCTTCTGTAATAATTTTAAGACAAAATAATTAACAAACATTGCTCAAATCTGATTATTAAATATATTAAAAAAAAATAGAAGCCATGGAGACAAAGCTTAAGTGTAGATCCAATCGAAAAACGCAGAAGGCGTTGGAGATATAATTATAATCTAATTCAATGTTCTATTGTAGATACCAAAAAAGCCTAAAGAAGAAAACTTTGCGACAACAGTGGATACGAGAGATGCGATAAGGATATGAAAATCAGAATGAAGTTAAAATGGTTCTCATTCACCTTCGTTTCTCAGCGGTATCGAAATGGATCTCTCTAGTTTCCGGCGATTTGGAGATGAAAGCAGGAGAGGGGGCTTTAATGGAGGCAAGGTTGCGTTTTGAAATCTCAACTGAAAATGAGAGCCAATTGATGAAAAAGCAGAAGAAGATTAATTAGGGTTTATTGATTCTACGCAACGAAAAGTCAATAAAGCCCCTGTAACCAGCCCAAAGCCCAGTAATAATAAGCCTTTATTGATAAAAGCCCATCATTCGGTTGCTTGAAGCGACGGCGATTGAAGAAGGTGGGTGGGCCAGGTGGAGTCACCGACGGTGAACTGTCCACCACACCTTCTGTCTTTTACTCCATTTTTTTTTTATCATGTTTATTCAAATTTACAAAAAATATTTATAAAAAAATGGGATCTTGTTATTGTTAGTTAAATAAACGTAAAAATGGAAACTTCCTCTTTCTTCTTCGTAACAATGATCCGCGGCTTCAACTCGTAGCTACGGAGCAAAGAATGGTGAAGCGGCGGAGATAGAGATCTGTGTTGTTCTCTTCACATCTCCGGAAGCTTCTTCATTCATTCATTCTTCTTCTGCCACACTAACAGATCTTGTAAGTTGCCATCTGGAATCTCCAAATCGCATGTACTGTGGATTCGAATTCTCTAGAGATTGTTGGTAGTTAGGTAGAGAGAGAGAGAGAGGAATTAGGTTTTCAAGAGTTAGCTCACCACTACTCCTCGCTAATTCGATTAATGTATATTGCAGATTCGCTAATCGAGAATAAAAACAAAAATGGAAACTCTCGCAACTGATCCTGGATTCATTGATTCGGGTGTCTACCTCAGGCTAGGGCTTATTGTAGAGGGCAAGATTCGTTTGAAGAAGCCACCCACACTTCTCTCACGTCTCGCTTCATCTCTCGAGAGATCTTTGTTGTTGCACGACGAATCTCCCCCAGAGTTTCAACACTCTGCTGTGACCGTATTTGACGGGAGATCTCCTCCTGAGATCACCATTTCCGACTACTTGGATCGCATCTTCATCTACTCTCGCTGCAGTCCTTCTTGCTTCGTCGCTGCCTACATCTACATTCTTCAGTTTCTCGACGTGACACGAGCGCATCTCACCCCCCTTAATGTCCACCGCCTCGTCGTTACAAGTGTCATGTTAGCTGCTAAAGTCTTCGACGACAGGTGACCCAACCTCCTCGACTAGTCATGTGTCTTCACTCGTTTGATCATTTGATTCATTGATGTTGTTTTTGTGCAGGTACTACAACAATGCTTACTACGCCAGAGTGGGAGGTGTTAGCACGAGAGAGTTGAACAGATTGGAGATGAAGTTGTTATTCGCCCTTGACTTCAAGCTTCAGGTGGATCCTCACACGTTTCACGCGCACTGTTGTCAGTTAGAGAAACAGAACAGCGACGGGATCCAGATCGAGTGGCCTATAAAAGAAGCATGCCGACTCGATAAAGAGACTTGGCGGAAGAGCACACCAGAGTCAGTCTGCTCTCAAACTACTGCACGCTGATAAGGAAATTGTAAGATAGGTTTTTTTTTTTGTGTGTGTTTGGTAGTGTTGATCATTCTTTTGCAAATTTGATTCTTGTGAGCAGCAAAATTCACATACTTTGATTTTGTCTAGTAGAAAGTTTCTAAAATTCTCACAAAGCTAGCTAGTACGTTTTAAGAGGTTGCTGCAACTCTTTCCTTGTTACTGCAACTAAAATAAATTTTCCATTTTAAATAAACATCATGCGGCAACTCTTTCCTCGTTGCTGCAATTCACATTAGCAACCGGAGGTCATATTGGTTTTGCTGTTTCGAGGACCCTTGTTGATCTCAGGCGGTTGTAGTGGTTCAGCAGCAGCAGAAAAGGAGCTGCAACCACCTCAGCATGCATTACCACGTCCACCTGAACCGCTGGCTTCTCCACCACCACGGTCCTTTCTATTAGAGTCGGAGCCCAGAGGACGATGGTGAGATTGAAGACGGTGAGTGGTCGCCGCTTGGATCGTCATGGGACTGCTTGAAACATAATTTTGACGTCATCTTGTTGACGATCTCCAGATGTTTGATCCCACGAGAGTTTTTATCTACTTTGCCGTGGGGATGTACTGTATGATCAAAGCCGTCAAAGTTGCTTACCTAGATCTGAGGTTAGGTGGCTAGGTATGTATAGATTGTGTGGCGACTGGAGGAAAGTCCGGCGAAATGATCGATATAAATGTGAAAAGATGGTCCATTAAAATCCAACATTTCTAGTTATATAATATAGATAGATTCTAATCGACCTAACAATGCATAATCTTTTCTCCTTCAACTCTGTAGGCTTTGTAGCATTGTCTGATGGTCAGGGTATAAACAACTGTTGATCATGGTAAAAAAATACACTGAAATGTTAATAAGCAGATACATATGAATAAGTCTGAAACCATCCCTGTTACTTAGATGTTGAGCAGTATATACTATATATATAACGAATTAACGTGCTTTTATGTACATACTTGTGCTTAAATCTTAAAAGAACGCATGCGTTCAAGATTTTTCCGATATTGATAACGATCATGCCAAATAATAATTAGTTTCTTATGATTTTATTAGATATGTCTAGATTATCAAGCGTGCAGGTTTGGCTTTTAACTTATGAGAAAACTACTTTTTAAGTATCATTTTCTGAATAATGACAAACCAAAACTATATTCCTATCTTTGGCGATGTATGTTTTGAAAAGACGTTCTTAGTAGACGTCTTTTTTACAAATTAAATGTTAAGAATTAGACTAAACCTATTATAGCTACACCATGAGTCACATATACAGATTCTATTTTGTCTTTATTTTTTTACTTTTACTTGCAACACAGTTTCCACATTTGGAAGAATAATATAAAACACCAGCAAAATCAAAGGTTATACTCTCTTTAGACTCTTACGACGAATGAGCAAATGATTGCTGAAAGAGAGAGGTTGGTTAATGCGCAAGGCAGGCGTGATTGCCTTATTTACTTTTTTTATCATAATAGATTAATCTATATATTTATATAAACGTGGCTAATGGGTTAACATCAATCAATCATTAAGTTTCTTATCTCGGTTTACTTTCTTTGTATGTATCATTTCTTTGTATGTATCATGAACATTATATTTCCTTAGGATTAGATTAGTATTATTATTATTATCTTTTTTTTTTTTAATAGTTAAGGACTCTTGTGAAAAATGTGTGTACAATGGTGATCCCGAAGTTGGAATCCTTAGAAATAAAAAAATGTATTTTTTTGTTTAGTGAAATATAATTTTTATATATTGGATGATTAAATCGAATAACTTAACATAAAATACAATAAATAAACATAAAAAACAATAATTAAACATAAAAATACAACAATTAAAGATAAAAACCATAATTTTACATAAAAATAGAAAAATTCCTAAATAAAAACATGATTAAATATAAAGATTACACCTGTGAACACAACCACTCTTTCCCCTCTGCCGCTAACAACAAATCTCACCACCACCACAGAACAAACTTCGTCGTCCTAAAAACCGCCAAGAAAGAAGAAAACATGGAAGAAGAAGACGACGAAGAAGAGGAGGAAGTAACCGCCGCCGCAGAGGAACCGGTGGGACTAGACCTGAGCCACGTGGATTCTCCGCTGCTCTTAGGTGGCTGCTACGGCGAATGATTTTTTTTTCGACATAACCCAACACAACATCTCGCCGGGCCAACCATCAGACGCCACGTGCAGTAAGGACTTGATCCTGCGAAGCCTTATTTACGGACTGATCCGTACCGATCCGTCTAAAGCTGAGCCCAATTCACAATTTTTTAATTGTAAAAAAGCTAAGGATTTGGGCCACAGATCCGTGACGGACCGCCGTTGCGGTTGGTCTAAGGAACTCCAAAAGTTGGTGGCCACCTATGAGGTTTAGGCGAACGAGCTAGCACTCATATATAGCTAGCTGGCTATAGAGTCAATAGACAAATTTCAAAGCAAATAAATGTACATAAAGAAAATAACAATTCGTTTTATTCTAGTTATAAAATTAACTGGTAGTCTGGTACCATTGAAATTGATTTTAGGTTGATGTGTATATATTCCTTATCTTGAGGTTGTGATGGCAACTAACTAACTAATCAAACGAAATTTTTTTAAAATTACAAATAAAATTTTATAATGTGCTAATCAACTGATAAGACAACAAAAAGCTAGGATTTAAAAAGAAAACGCATATAAGCTCGTCTAATCCACTCATTTGATTAAAACATATATATATATATATATATCAAATTAAATAGTGTAAATATAATCAAAAGACCAGAATTGACAAAATATTATCAAAAGATAAACAAAAATACTACTTCCCTTAAAATCAAACCTAGATCAGTAAATATCTAATGTGGGAAATTTTTTCACATCTAGCTCTAGCTATAGCAAAATTTATACTTTCTCCGTTTTTAAATATAAAATGTTTTAGACAGTACACACTTATTAAAAAAGTTATTTTTTATCATTAAAATTATAAATTAAAAATTATTCAACTAATTACAAAATAAAACTATTAAATTTGATTGACTACACAGTTTTTGATAAATTTAAAGTTACCTAAAAAGATGTTCATCTTTTATATTGGAACATAAATTTTTTTTCTAAACATCTTATATTTCAGAACGGAAGGAGTATATAGTTAAGGAAATTAATCATACATGGATGGCTGTGTTTAAATTGATTTTCTTAATACACATGTAATTATTATGTGTTTATTTTGGTATGTAGGAATGGAGGAATCAGATACGCGCGTACATGGACGTGTAGGAGCATGCACACATAACCAAGTTCGCACACAAGTAAAAAATTACATTCCAATAGGCAATAGCTACGACTTGTCGCTGTAAGAATAATCTTTTTAAAGGCCCTTTCTCAGACCATTATACTATTTCTTATCTTCTGTGAATAATTAAAACGTAAAAAATAGAAAAAGTATTCTTTTATGGTTTTTTTTTTTGTAACTAAAAAGTATTCTTTTATGGTTTTCCTTGTTAAGATTATACGGAAGTGGAAGAGTACTGAGAGCATCCGCATCGCGGTTAATTTGGGCCGTCTCTTTATTTTTTTTTGATTAAAAAAATATAAAAAAGGAAGAAAGCGGAGGAGACGAGTGCTTCGTTGGCTCGTGAAGAAACATCTGTTGGTGGACGCGTGTCAACAAGGGAGTGGGTGGAAGTTCGGTTTCGCGTTAAACGCGTTTGAAACTTGACTCTCTCTCTCTCTCTCTCTCTCTCTCTCTCTCTCTCTCTCTGAATTTATTAGTAAGATTGATTCAATATAGATGGATTGATCTAACTTGATTTGTTAAAAGTTACTGATGAAATCGTTTTTAATAAGTTCTGAGTAGTACTTTGCTTGTTTGTGTTCCTCAAAGTCATTGATGAAGTTTTTACGTCTTGTTTGTGTGTTTGTGTCAGAGTGCGTGGCTCGAAGGTACAAGAAGAAGGAACCGCGAACTAGAGGAGTGCAAAGCAGAGCAATACAGGTAAATGTCTACTCCTTTCGAATTTATTGAGTGCTTTAATGTTGAGTTAGGTAGTTAATGGTTGGGTTAGTAATAAATAGGTGTAATGGCTAGGTTGATGGTTAGATAGAAAACGTGATGAAGTGTGATGAATGTGTTTGGTTGATGTCAAGTCCATTTAATAGTTTCTTCCCTTTAAAATAGCGTTCTTTGCTTTCTCTCTTCTGGCATCAACATTGCTTCTTCTTGTCTTCCTTCTATCTGTTGTACTCTCTTCTTTTTTCCTTTCTTTCTGTGACATTCTTGGGGATGGATTCCAATCCATACCGGCATGGTAGTAACTTTGTTGATCTCCTTACGAGTCAACAAAGCGTCTTTAGTTTAGTTGAAGAAACTGTCCCTGAAGACACTCCTGTTGAGCGTAAGGAACGCCGGATATCGACGCCTGTAGAAGATATGGTGCACATCAGCTCCTGGCTCAACACAAGCAAGGATCCAGTAGTGGGAAATGAGCAACGGTCTGGGGCATTCTGGAATAGGATCGCCGCTTACTTTGCGGCAAGTCCCAAGGTTGCAGCCACTGAACACCGAGAATCAACTCATTGCAAGCAGCGTTGGCACAAGATCAATGATCAAGTCAACAAGTTCTGTGGGGCTTTTGAAGCAGCAACCAGAGAGAAGACAAGTGGG
>NC_027755.1:33694038-33713740 GCF_000695525.1 Brassica oleracea var. oleracea | reverse complement strand
AAGCTCGCTTTGGCATTGTTAAAAATCCAGCGAGGAGTTGGGATAAAGTCAAAATTGGGAAGATTATGAGAGCATGTATCATACTCCATAATATGATCGTCGAAAACGAAAGAGACGGTTACACTCAATTTGATGTTCGAGGGTTCCAACAAGGAGAAGACCAAGGAAGTTCACATGTTGATCTCACATATTCTACAGATATCCCTTCAAATATCACAAATATGATGGGTGTTCGAACAAGAATTCGTGATACACAAAAGCATCAACAACTGAAAGATGATTTGGTTGAACACATATGGCGTAGATTTGGAGGTGGTGAAGACAACAATTGATCTCTGATGCTTATTTCAAATAATTCTCGTTCATTTTAATAATCTTTGTTTTCATGTTTTTAATTTAAAATCTATGTTTAATATGTTGTCTTTTATTTACTAATAAATATAAGTTTTTAAATAAATATTCAATATTATTTAATTTTCAAGAACTCCAAAGCAAGAGACTTGCAATGCAGACATTAAAATCTCAAGGTTCTTGACAAAGTTTCTTTAACACCTTTATGTTTTAAATATTATTAATTTTATCTCAAGAGATCCTTAATGGAGTTATAGGATAAAGATGCTCTAAAGAGACGTTGCCTAGGTCTTGGCCATTGCAGGTCGACAAACAATTTTGCCTCTCCGTTTCATTAATGGGCGGTCCAACAGAATCTTTATTTTGTTCAACAAAAATAGAAAGACTTATATCAGAATATCAAAATTTAATCTTAGAATCACACCTGCATGACTTTTTAAATGATTTATTTATATATATAAATTCAAGGCATATTGAATATATATATACATATAATGCTTACTATACCGATTATGATTATTTAGTGTATGTTTTAGTTTAAGTTGATGTTTAGTGCGTAATGTAATTTAATCTATACTATTAAAATAGAAGTGATGACTTATTTCATGTGTAATTTTTTTATTTAGACCATCCTCGAAAAAATTATTATGTAACACTAAATTATATTAATTTATTGATATATTGTATTGCATAATCTAAAATATTTTACTATTAAAAAAACCGCACAGTCTGATCTAGTTCTAAGTTAAATTTATTTCAAGCAAAATTGTGTACAAAGGACAAAGCCAGAGCTTATACAACCCAATTTTAATAACAAAAACTTACACTCAACTCAAATAATATATAGAATATCTAGAAACGGAAATGCTTCTGATCATAATTAACTTTCCACACACACAAAAAAGGATCTTAACTTCACATCAAACGTAATAGAAGTTTAACTTTGATTGACACATTATCAAAATATATCATCATCACTGCACGCGCATCAAATGTTTGGCTAGGCTAAAACAAATAGAGGAGAATAAAGTAAAAGATAAAAAAAGAATAGGTTTTGACCAATTAAAAAAAGCGAGCCCAACTTGTAATAGATCATTCGTCCAGACTTTAATTTTCCTCAAGTCTGTGACCCTTATAAATATGAAATCATATGCCTCATGCAAAGTCACCTGAACATCGATACAAGCGTCGACCAAACATATCTAAATATATATAAAACACCTGAAGTCTCAAGTTTATATTTGTAAAGTTATCTACATATCATCATGATCATGAAGATATCTATGGCAATGTGCAAACAGTCATTGCCTCCTTCGACAACTTTAGACTTCTCTCCCGCGAGATTTGGTCCCAATATGCTAACTCTAAACCCATACGTCCCAAAGGAAAAAGTCGTGGTCATAATGGGCGCTACCGGAACAGGCAAGTCACGACTTTCCGTCGATCTAGCCACACGTTTTCAAGCAGAGATCATAAACTCTGACAAGATCCAAGTTCACCAAGGTCTCGATATTGTCACTAACAAGATCACGACCGAAGAGAGATGTGGGGTACCGCACCATCTCCTCAGTGTTTTGCCGCCTCAAGCCGACTTAACCGCCGCTAACTTCTGCCACATGGCAAATCTCTCTGTTGAATCTGTTCTTAACCGTGGAAAGCTTCCAATCATCGTTGGAGGTTCCAACTCTTACGTTGAGGCTCTAGTCGACGACGACGACTACAAATTTAGGTCAAAGTACGACTGTTGCTTCCTGTGGGTCGACGTGGCACTACCCGTTTTGAACCGGTTTGTGTCTGAGAGAGTTGATAAGATGGTGCAAAATGGAATGGTTGAAGAAGCTAGAAACTTTTTTGACTATTCGAATTCTGATTACTCGAGAGGAATAAAGAAAGCAATCGGAGTTCCGGAGTTCGACATATTTTTCAGGAACGAACCGTTCTTGAGTGTGGGAGACAGAGAAGCACTGTTGAATAAAGTGGTCGATGAAATAAAGAGTAATACTTTTAAGTTAGCTTGCAGACAGAGAGAGAAGATCGAACGGTTGAGAAAGATCAAGAAGTGGTGCATTCAGAGATTGGACGCGACTCCGGTTATCACAAGGCGCAGATCAAAGGTGGATGCTGACGTGGCGTGGGAGAGGCTGGTGGCTAGACCGAGCACCGAAGCTGTTTCACGGTTCTTGCTCGATATTGACAGCCGTCGAATGTTTGTGGATGCATCAACCGCAGCGGTCAGGGAACGCGAGATGTCTCTAGTGGCGTAATCAGCTGGAAAATGGTGATTAAGAAATGTTCTGATGGCATGGCAATGATCAGAAATGTTCAAGACTACTACCACGAGTGGGGAAAATATTTAAAAAAAAATATGCTAGAAAATAAAGTTATATCCACGGCTCTACATATATTATATATTATACGCATCATATATAGTACTGTTAGATACTGAAATTTTGGCATAACGGTTATTCAGTATTATCTTCTACTTTTTTGGACGCAAATGAGACTGTAAGAGGAATGCTATACTTCGAAATGAGACCTTTTCTTTTTGGTAAATGTTAATTTTATATTAAATTTTCAAATTTATGATAATGAAAAATTGTAGCAAAATGCATAAATTAAACTAGATAACAGAGACAACGACGAAATGAATTGGATCCAAAACAATAGTGGAAAACAACCCACAATCCAGCTAAGCCAAGAAACCGGCTCGGGTCAAAGAACCCGGCATTGATCAAGGACGAGAGCCAAATAACACGAACTATTGAGAAACAAGGTGTTCTCAGACTTTGAAACAACAGTTCTTGTAGCTTCCAACAACCTTACCCAATCATGATCTAGACCGAAAATTCAAGCACGACCAACCCAAACACTCCTCAGAGGTAACTTTGGAAATGAGACTTGCCTTTGTATAACTATGTGATTTAAATATGACAACGTCTAAGCTGAATGGGGCACTGAAGTTGGCAACTTATATATTTTTGGCACTGAAATTGACAACTTAGATCATGATTAACCCCGACCTCTTATTTGAGGTTTTTAACTCATGATTTGATATTTTTTTTTACACTTTTTGGATAAGAACCGTATCTTAGCCGAAGATAAGAACCCCAGTTAAGAGACCGGGGTTAATCATGGTCTATATATTGTAAATAGTTATACAGTGATTCAGTGATTTCTTCTCTAAATGTAATTGTTTGATCCAGACACCTAGTATATAGGTCAGATATATAATCCTGAATTATTATCTGAATTAATAATTAACCAAATTTCAGTTGCCGTTATTTAAAATGAGATTACGAAAGAAATGGTACACGTGAAATGAATCGTAACGAGTTGATTAGTACGTAGTGTGAAAATATTTCATATATTTGAGCTAGGAAAATGATCAGATTAAATGTTCTAAACTATTAACCACTCAAATCAAATGACATGATGAAGAAGATAGTTTTAAAGCAGCTTTTTTTTTTGCGTGTGGGGAATCCTTCGAAATTGTTGTTAACCAGTTTGAGTCGGGACATAAGTAAAACAAAGACACAAATAAAGTGTGAAGATAAATTTCTAAATGGGTTAATGCGTTAGATGTTACCAAAATGAAATGACCGTACAGTAAGAGACCGTACAGCCGTTGACAATTTTTGTTGCATTATTCGATTCAAAGTGGGTTAATGCGTTCTTACTTGGAACCCATCCATTATTATTATTCTCTAGATGCTCCTGGGCCCCACTCCGTCATTATTCATCTTTTTTTGGCAAATCCGTCAATATACTCATTTACCATGGGTAATTTTTTATAGAGTGAATTGGGCCAAAATCCCATAAGAAGTTACAAATTAGGGGAATGCAGAAGGAAACAAAATTGTGGGCTTTAGAAAACATCCATGAGATGAGAAATGTCGATAGTATCCTTATGCCTAATAAGAAAGAGAATGACGACGTAACCGGTTACATCGGGTCATCAGGTTAATCGAATTATATAAATAAAGAAAGAGTAAATAGGTAAAAGGTGTAATGATTAACCTAGTATTTATCCCGCCGTTACTTTAGGTTAGGGCGGCTATAAACGAGCGTGGCCAATGAGCTGCGTCGTTGCATTGTCACGACGTCTCCATGTTGAGGAAGATCGGTGCAAAAGATCTTGTGTCGGCATGCGAGAAGTTTGTGAGGGGGAGTCGAACCGAAACTTCTTGTGGGGATCCTCTATAAAAGGAAGACAGCCGAGAGCTGCTGCAATAAACACTCAGAGATTCAGCGACAAAACTCAAGGTATTTATTACCGACATTCTTAAATAATAGAATGTTCTTCACAATGCATTTACTTCCTTTCACTGATCTGATGTTGTTGTGTCGTGTCTTAATACTAAATCATTGTTATCACCTGACATTAATGGCTTGCATGCAATCACATATATATCATTACTCGCATTTAATTGTTTTAGCCGATCCAAACTTATTTTGTTTGTTATTTTTTGTCTCTGATTACAAGGATGGTTCGTTGTGTGCGTCTTTGGAGGGGGGAATGGAAGATGAGTGTTGATCAAGAGTGGGATTTCATGACGGACCCAGAAGATTACGGTTATAGGGTGTTGGTGAGTAAAAGTGCAAGCTTTGAGGTGGTAAACCAACTCGTGCGCCGCCGTTACAGTCTCGGACCGCGAACTCCGGCTGCTCGTCCCACATGGGAACAAAACACCTCCATTGACGATCAATGACACTGCTCAACTCTCTATGGTGCTGAATGTGAGGACTTGGTTGGACGAGCTTGCTCTCCTTGTCACCATAGGAGCAAAAGGGGTAGCGGAGTATCAATTTCTGTGTCGGACAAATTTTACTATTGGAGCTACTTCGTATGTGTTTGACGAGTGCGCAACGGATAACTCGAGAGCCGCTTATGAAAGTAAGTGTGTTAATAAAGGATACATTTGGTTTTTTTTCCGGTTTTGTACTGTGTTTGGTGTTTAAGTAGACGAATAATGAAAACTATGCAGGTCTTGTGTTTGGAGATCGTGGAGCCCAGACGGAGAGGGTTATGAATGCCATATTCCCCGAGGAAGGAATGCTCCTTTTTCACAGAGTTTCATTAGAAATGTCTTTCGCTGACAACTTTCTGGTGAACCGGAACCGTAGAACCCCACCACCGAGGGAGATAATAGAGCTGGATGACGATGATGATGAGATGGGTGATGGAACTCAACCAACTGTGCGAACAGGTAATAGGTTTGGAAATGTGTTTTTATGGTGGAAGAGTACCTGTTAGCAAGCTATGCGTATGTTTAGCACTTATTTGTTAGCCTGCCAATTGTTAAATTTTTTGTTAGCATGCTATTAGAGGTTAGTTTGTTGTATGTCTGGTAAATAAGTTTTAGCAAGCTAATCGTTTGCATGCAAGGTGACATGCTTTTAAATAATGCTATCGTCTAACATGGAAGGAGCAGAACTAATTTTCATATGTTAATGAATTTATAATCTGCTTAAAATTAAACGAATCAAACGTTGGGTCGACGAATGATAGGATATAGTTGGTATATTAGATGATTAAAGTATTTGCTTATTTCTTAGCTTGCTAAACGGTATACATGGTAACTGCAAGAGAGTCTTAAAAGTAGATAAATTTCTGTTAGCTTGCTAATCGTTGTATGTCTGTTTTGAACCTATCGTTTAGCTTGGTAGTCTTCATACCTGCATGGTACCAATCTTGCTTAGGTTGATAACATTTTACACGGAAGACGGCCACTAAAAAAAATTTTTGTACTAAAATATGTACATATGTTAACCCGCTAAAGCTAAGTTAAAATGTGGTAATAAAAAAACGAATAAAATGTAAATTATAATGCTAAGAAACTGTCTTAAGTAGGAATTGCTTTTGCCTTAGCAGGTGTGGGCGCTGCTGCAAATGCTCCGAGTGGACGTAATGCACAGGCAGAGGCGCCTCCCATTTTTTGGGATGTTGGGATGAACGTGGTTGATTACACAGCTCGCAGGGACTCACCCCTCCCTAGTGAAGCAAGAGTGGAAAATGGGATGATGTTTTGGGAAGGACTCGCTAATGAGGAGGTGGCGCTTGCAGGAGAAACGAATGTTGTTATGGAAGCAGAGAATATGAATGTGGGTGTCGAGGTTGGGGTGACCGACAACATTGCGTTGGCCAACAATGTTGTCACCCCCACTGCAGACGCTGTTCGCGTTGACGATGGAGGGGGGTCATCGACGGGGTCAACCGATCTTATCTTGACTACTGGTCGTCACCAAGTCAAGCTCCCGAATAATGTGCAAGTTGGAAATGAGGAATCTCCCATCATCCATGGACCCAGCAGAGGTGAGCAATTATATTTTTGAGCGTTAATATCTAGAAATCTTCTCATAGCATTATAACTGAAAGTAGCAGGAATAAGTTTGTTGTTAATATATGAATTTGTGGCAGAGCTGGTAGCGGCCCAGGGACTTGTATTAGATTCCACCGCTGTGGCTGGTAGTGGAAGGACTGTTTCAGATGCGACGCTACCATCTATGATGAATTAGCCATGTGCTGCGCGGTGAAAGAGGGTGGAACAAGCCGTGCTGTTAACAGAGCAACAGAAACATCTTCAGAGGGAAGTACCACTGACGGTGGGTGTTGAGTCTTTCTTGTGGTTCTTTTGGGGTTCTGTTTTCCGTTAGTCCAAATGCTTTTTGTGTTGTGTTTTATGTTGCTGAAATTATGTTGTCGGGACCGTTGGATGTAATGCTAAACTTATGTATGGGTATGTAGAGTCTGTTTCTTCCGGTTTAGATGTTTTGTTGTAAGGTCTATAATCATAACCGTTGTTGGTTTCGATGGCTGAATTTTTAATATTAGACAAACGGTAATCTCTTTCAATAGTCATGAACAAACCGTTTTAGCATGCTAATCATTTTAGAACTCGTAAAAATATTGATTACAAGTTAGCAAAGTACAAGTTAGAAGTAAGTTCGGTGGTACAAGTTAACATGTTAATCATTTAAGATGTCGACTACATTGAGTACAAGTTAGAAGTCTATAATCATAACTGTTGTTGGTGTGGATGGCTGAATTTTTAATATAAGACAATCGGTAATCTCTTTCAATAGTCATGAACAAACCTTTTTAGCATGCTAATCATTTTAGAACATTGCTGGTTAGCAAAGTAAAACATTGCTGTAGCGTATACCATTGCAGTTAGCAAAGTAAAACATTGTTGTAGCGTATAACATTGTTGTCAACATTGCTGTAGCGTATACCCAAAAAATTGATTACAAGTTAGCAAAGTAAAACATTGCTTTGGCGTATATGTTGTTCGTGTTTACCTGAAATTCGAGATTAGAGTTTTGTAGTTACTTGTGACGCTCTAACATTGTTTTATACAGAGGACATTGGAAATTATGGCAACGAAGTTGCCGTGGGAATGATGTTCAGGAATAGAGATGCATTCAAGCAACATATGGCGCTTTATGCTATAAGCAGGAAGTTCCAATACAGGAGTCGGAAGTCGGAGCCAGGGCTAATGGTTTTGGAATGTTGTGGGGACGATTGCCCATGGAGGGTGTATGCAGTGAAGCTCAAGGAGGCTGATGTTTTCGAGATAAGAAAGGTCGTGCCTGACCATTTGTGTACCGTGGATGAGCGCGGAGGCTACCAGACCCAAGCCACATCTTCGGTGATTGGAGAGCTCATGAGAAGTAAGTTCGGTGGTTCTTGCGGGGGGCCAAAGCCAAGGGAGATAAGACAGATGATGCGTGGTGACCATGATGTAGATATATCATACTGGAAGGCGTGGCATTCTAGAGATGTGGCCATTGACAAGGCGAAGGGGACTAGTCAATCATCATACAGTCAGCTGCCTGACTACCTACACCGACTTGCAGCTGCAAACTCCGGAACAATTACAGAATTGTTGACAGAACCGGTTGAAGGTGGTGCAAGCTGGTTCAAATATATGTTTGTGGCCTTTGGTGCGTCTGTTGAAGGATACGCATTTATGAGGAAAGTCGTTGTCGTTGATGGAACACACTAAGGAAAATATGCTGGTTGTTTACTAACTGCATTCGCTCAAGATGGGAACTATCAGATTTTTCCGCTTGCGTTCGCCATTGTTGACAGCGAGAACGATATGTCTTGGGAATGGTTTTTCAAACAGTTGTCTGTTTTTGTAACCGGGAGCGAGGGATTAGTGTTTGTATCTGATAGACACACCTCAATTTTCAAAGCGGTTAGCAAGGTAGAATAGAGTTTATATTCTATTTTCATTTATTTGTGTGTCTACCATTATTGCGAGTAAGGCTAACAATGTAGTTGTTGTGTCTACAGGTTTTCCCTTCAGCAGGCCACTGTATTTGTGTTGTTCATCTGAAGAGAAACATTCGTTCCAACTTCAAGGCTCGTCACTTGGAGTATCTAGTCGCCAAGGCTGCAAGGGCGTTCAGGCTGCAAGAATTTTATAGCATCTTCAATGAGATTAAGACAATGGATCCAAAATGTGCAGAGTATCTGCTAGATGTTGGGGTGGAGCATTGGGCCAGGTCGCATTTCTCAGGTAATCGTTACAATGTAATGACGAGTAATCTCGCGGAATCTTGGAATTCGGTGTTGCGTGAAGCCAGAGAATATCCGGTGATACCGTTGATTGAGTTCATTCGTGGGAAGTTGACTGCTTGGTTTGCATCTCGTCGGGAGGCGGCGGAAAAGAATAGTGGAGCACTTACACCTAAGGTCTCGGGTATTGTTACCGACAATTTTGAGCACACTGGTGGATACCTGGTTACTATGATAGCAGAGGATGAGTATGAGGTGAGGAACGAAAACGGAGCAGGTTTTCATGTTGATCTGGTCAACAAAACTTGTAGCTGCGGTGAATTCCAGATGCTTTCTATACCGTGCTCTCACGGTATAGCTTCAGCAATTAAAGGAAAGATTGGTGTTGATTCATTGGTTTCGCCTGCTTATACGATTGAGAAACTCAGGTCTGCATATGCAGGGAGCGTTTTGCCAGTGCCTGACTTCACTGGATTGTCTGATTTGGTCACTGATTTCGGTGGAATGCGGTTGTGTCCTCCTTTGACAAGGCGACCACCAGGGAGGCCGAAGAAGCAAAGGTTCTTTTCAAGGGGGGAGAAGATTGTAAGTGGAAACCGATTTGACAATGTAATGAAATGATTATCGATGCAAACATATTTTAGAAGAGCTAACTTGAAATATGTTTTACAGATGAAGCGCATGCGCAGAAGGACGGTGTGCAGCCGGTGCAAGGGTTTTGGACACAACAAAGCCACTTGCAAGGAAGCTATATAAAACGAAAGGGATGGATTGTGGAGGGGTTTTAAGGCAACAGACGAGTTGTAATGGAAAGTGGCGGAATCATGATGTGGCTTGACTAATTATCTTGTGTGATATTATGTTGGTACTTGTTCTCTTCATGAAAGGGTTGTAGGATTAAGGTTGTATTGCCATGTATGAAAAAAATAAAAAATTTCCTCCATACGTGTGTTCGTTGTAGCATGCTGCACTTTATTATTCTACTTGTTAAACCAATAGTTGCCGGGCTACGCGTATTGACAAAATGACAGACACAACTTTAACTTCCTATCATTCTTGATTTTAGTAGGCATGCTGTGTAAAACACCATTCCAAATCGTAGCAATATATTCGTATGATTTGAAAAATGAGTTTCGAGAAAGTGTAATAAACAAGTGATCTAACAATATTTATAAGAATGTATCATTATGCGTAGTTTAGTGTCGAGTTGAAGTGAATCTCGTGACTTGTGTGTACGAATACATGTTAGCAAAATAAATTGAAGACGTTTCTTGAAAGGAGTTATTCAGTTTGTTAAGTATATATGTTGGCTTGCTAACTAAGTTATATGAATGATTAGAAGAGTATTATTTGTGGACTTGCTAACAAAATTAAGAAGATGAATTTGAAAGTCAAGTACTTTGGTCAGAGCAAGTAATTTGGCAAGCTAAGCATCGTGACTCACACATAATAGTTGGAAAATGAATCTCAAATCCTTTGCTAACTAAGATCATAGTGTTGTTGTTCTGAACACACATCGTGTGACAAGTATTAATAACCGGTTTAACAAAGAGAAGAAGTTTGATAACATAACCACTATAAATTTGTAGCCTGTTAAACAATGTCTATTGTTGATCTGGGCATACAAAACAACATGATAGAACAATATTTAATTTGAAAGCAAAACATTAAACATTAGATAAGATAGAGTAGCAGGATAACCAAAATGATAAGAGAATATTAAAACAACATTAAATTCACAAAATAGTACAGCAACGATTCCTCGCTATCCCAATCATAACCATGCTATGTTCGACCTGTTTCTCCAGACCAGCGACATCAGCTTTGACCGCCGACAGCTCCGCTTCTAGATCGGAAACCAAGCACTTTAAATCCTCCACCTCTTCCACAACCCGTTCGTCAGTCCAGGTGAACAAATGGTATTTGTCCTGTGTTATATTAGCTACACATTAGTGAACCGCATCGAAAGAAGCCCACCAATCACTAAATTGAATACGCATAAGTAGATAAAATAGAGGTAATTACGCCTTCAGATCCGTTGGGACAACCGTAGAAGAGCCTCCCCGGGTTCTTTGCTGTTTCGGAAGTCTTGATAGTTGCTTCTTCACCGCAGCGGCAGAATTTCGGTAGGCCCCTCTGCTTCTCCCGTCGACGACTACCACCATTCCTGCCGCCTGAAAAGTTGAAACTACAGTTACAGTAGTCGAAGTTGATCGACTGAAAAGAGCTTCAATGTAACTAATCTACAGTAATGTATTCCAATTACCTGAAACAGTTGAAGAGCTAGGGTTCGCGGAGGTCGACATTCTTATTGGAATGTTCAAGAATTCAAGACCCGGAAATATTGACAGAATCGAGGTTGTTTACAAATAAAAGAACAAGACAAGTAGAGGGACATAACGATGCCGTTTCGGTTATAAGACATCTAAAAACGGGTTTCTGCCCTAGCATAGTCTAGGCCCAAAAAGAATTAATCGTCTGTGATGATCAGTTAGCCGGCTACACGTTTGATTGGTGAAGGCCCAAACAAACTTCAAGATTCTGACATGTCTCTACAGTTTCGTTACCCAACTAAAAATATGAACGTATTTCACATAAGATAAATTTTAAATGGAAAATTTTATTTATGTTGAGTGGATAGCGGAGTTAGATTCATAAATTGAAACGAGAAATTATTAGGGATACTTTAGCTTGCTAACAAAGTTTGAAGAGGAATTTTGGACTCAAGCCATAGAGACGGCAACGACTTTGGTTGTTTTCTTGTGTCTTCGAATTTTTTGGGGAGCTATGAATCTGTACACAAGTTTAAAGTAGAGTTGATAGTAAACTAACGGAGCACATCCAATTTGCTAAGTTCGAGCATAGTTCACTTATTGATCAAACAACGTGATATAGCAAAATAAGTAACCGGTTAGAGTGTAGTAGAAGGAAAAATCACTCAGAGAAGAAAAGAAGATATCATTCATTAATTGCAACCGATGCAACATTAGAAGAGTCCGAGATAACATAAAGACTGGAAAAGGGACAAAACAACCAAAAAGCCAAAGTCCAACGAAACAGAGTAACAAAAAAAAAAATGATGCAGAGACGAATAAACATAATCAAAGGACCCCAACGTTTTCTTCGTAGACCATCGCAGCTGTCTTTTGGACCTCGACGTCAAGCACATCGGGTGTGATGCATTTGCATAGATCAAGACCTGCAACTGCGTGTGCTTGTATAAAAAGGATTGAGGTGAAGCTGGAGTCAAAGGGTTGTGGTTCTGGGGGAGGATACGAGGTCTCTCAATGGTTAGTGCCTTTGGATTTTTCGAAAACACTTGTCTGGCCGCACGCCTGAGAAGGAAGGGAAACATTTCGGAAATGGGACGGATTTCTTTGTTGATCATCCCGTCTGTCCTGAGAGAAGTGTTGCAGTCTAACACTACAACCTTTGAAAGGGAGCAGTCGACACAGACACCTACCCAATGCTTTTTGTCGAAGTTGAAAGGGAAGTATATGCGAGTAGCTTCGGTGATAGGGCAATCGAGACAAAGGTATTGAAGCAAAGACGTTGGGAACCGATAGCTTTCTTTCTTAGCACACTTGGAGAACTTGACGAAAGTCTCTGACAGTAGGGAAACAAACTTCGTGTCCAGTAAAACAACGGTGCCGGGTTGACGCTCTTCGGATAGTGCTTCTATCAAGGATCGAGTATGATGGATGAGAACATCCATCACCTGAAAAAAAAGGTCCAATGCACAAAGAGTTGACATGAAACCCAGTGGTTACTTAAAAACGACAGAAACTGTAATAATACCTTGGCAGTTAAGTGGGAAGCTCTCGCAAGAATTGCAGACAGGTCGCTGCTGTCTAAACTTTGACCACTAACGTCGATGACACTGCAAAGAAAAAATTGGAGTTAAAACTTAAGTGTTAGCCGGATAAAAAGGTCCAGTGAATATTGAAATAAGATAGTTGTAAGTTAGAGGTGAAGAACTGACAATTCTTTTTGGAGCTTTTCTGCCAGAGCACCAGCTTTAGCCGCATAGTCAATTACCGGGCCACGATGCATAACGTTAACATGGGCCTCCCAAGCTCGGGTAAGGAATCGTTTATCGCACTGATAGTCTCCGACGAGGCTACGGGGCACAACTTTCTGTCTCTTACTTTTCCTGTTTGCTGGAAACGGTTCTTGGTCGTCATTGAGAGAAATGGATGCACCCTCTTCCAATGATTCATCAGCGTCCACCAGATCTGTTTTACTAAGATAGCGTTCTTCTTGCGTTAGTCCTAGCGAGAATGTAGGCTTTGGGAAGGCCAAATTAGACTGTGCATTATCCTTTCAATAAACAAACAACAAATGAGTGACCACGTTAATGTATTAAGAAACAAAATCAAAAATTGTTTAACAAAAACATCAATGGTATGCTAACCAAACAGGAACTCGGTTGAGGGGTGACAATGGGAGGTGGTGGGTTGCTGTCGGAAGAACTAGATGACGTTCGTTTGCCACTTTCTGCAGGACTTGAACCCGTCCCCGCGGTGGTGATGTTAGCATGTTCCTGGACAAAGTAAACGGGTTTTTAGCATGCTAAAAACTCTTTACATAACGGTAAGAAAAAAATTACGCTAGTACATGACCATGATAGCATTGCAACTCCTCGACGACCATCTAGTTATATACCTCAATAAATTAATTATCGGTGAAGAGAATGATGGTTCACCGTGAAATCCGATTGTGCAGGTTGTGTCAAGGGTGGACTGTTGATCATGTCCACCGCATCTTCAGGATCCTCTTCCTCAACCTCCCGAGCTTCTCCGTCAGCAGAGGAATAAGCGGGAGGGACCTACATCGGTGAGTGTTAGCGAGATAGTACATACTAAAATAAGAAAGGAGTGTTGCTAAAAGACCAAACCTGCTCCTCTCTCGGATTAAGATCGTTATTACCATCATTGCATTTTTCGGGGCTGCCTTCTTCGTTTAGAGAGGCATCGCCCATATTAACCTGACAACAAATATGTATGCGTAAGCCAAGTGGAACAACGATAAGGGTAAGGATGTTGATAATGACTTTTTCCTTCTAGCTTACATCTGCGGACAGTGGGGACACGTGGTCTGCAAAATGAATAGCGTCCTGTATGCTGCCACATGGATCAAAATGACCGGGCCCTACCGTTGACTTATTCCTCTTGTCAGACGCAGGTGCTATAGGAACATTAGGCGGTGCACCGGGATTGGGCTCCGTGGTTGTCTTCTCTCTGCTGAAAGTTGTCTCTGCTTGACGAGCATGCGGAGGATCAGCGTGTCTCCCAGAGGACGGGGTAGGAATCATATTACTAATGTTCCTCTGAAATGTGTCAAACATTTCTTGTATGTAAGACCGCATTTGACTTTGCGATTTCGTAAACATCTGACCAAGGTTTTTAATTTCTTCCTCCATACGACAGAGGTCCGCAGATAGACTACTTTTCAATATGGAGACAACATAATCAGGGTCGGCAGCGTCGGCACTATTAGCATTCACACTCCGCTTGGTCTTTTTACGGGTGTTGTTTTCTTTTGCGGCTTCTTCGCGCATTCGGATGACATCAGCAAGAGTCGCACCACCGAGAAAATGGGACTTCCGGAATGAGAAACCATCGTGAATACACTTCTCCATGTTTTCCACAAGTATATCCTCCTCGTCTTCAGGAATGTGGGTTCCTTCCTCGACATTGTCGAGTTCCACGCCATCAGTAATAATGGAAACAACATGCGTCTGCGTAACAGAGAAAATTTCACAAAAAAAAATGGTAACAAAAACAGGATTTAACGTTGATGTTAATGACAAATACCTTCAAAGATGAATCAATATCACGTACACGCACCGGATTGATACATTTCTTTCTCTCGGAATTATCGTCGACAAAGTCATCGTCGTCTTCACAATCACGTTCGGAACCGGAGGAACTCCCACTTTGCACGACTCGTGTAAGTGAAGGAGCTGCTTCTATCAGAACAAGTTGTATCGATAGAACAAACCCTTTAAGTGCAATTGTTTTCTGTGAGAGTGAGACTTCATCCCTCTCTTTTATACTACTAATGAGCATTTCAAACGAAACACGGCCCCACGGGTAAGCAAGAAACTGATCGATATCTTTTATCTTCTCCGCGTGTTGTTCCAAAATTTTAGGATTATGTGATGTCGGTAGAATGACGGCTGACAACAAAGCAAGCAGGGCATACTTGATCCTCGTTTCTGTATCAGCAACCGTCTTCTTCTTTAGCATGCTAATGACATAACTGACAGGGACTTCCCTCATAGAGCCAAATAGCTCTCCCCAGTAAGGCTTCTCTATTAGGTTCTTCGAGCTCTTTTTCTTTGTACGCGGCGGGTAGTTTCGACAATTGAGCCCTGTGACTAGAGCAAATTCTCTAATTGGGAATCTTACGGGTTTGCCAGCAAATATAAACCAGACTTCGTTCTTCTTGCCCACTTTCAACTTTCTTGATATAAGAAAACGGTCAAATCGACCGGAGTGCGGGGGTTTATCTGCGATTTCGACAAGCTTTCCAAACGGGGTCTCCTTAATCCTCCGGACTTCATCAGGGCCGAGTGTGTTGAGGATTTTGCGAATGCATGTGGGTTTGTGGTAAGGTGTAACCCTAACTCCCTCGGGGTCTTCCCCTAACGCAAACATTCTGGGAGGAAGTGGTAGTGGAGGAAGAGATTCATCGATGTGATCCATAGAAGGATTACTACGACCGAAGTGGAATCTAGATCTGTTTTGAAACTGTTTGGAATGAAAAGAACAGAGGATCGATGGTGGATAATATAGTAAAAAAAGACGGAGAGAATCACGGTATTCGATAACAACTACCAAATAGGGAAGTTTCGAAAAATGCAAAACTTCAACTTGCCTGACACATTAGATGCGTGTCCGTTTGGGTAATGAAATTAAAAAATATATATTACAAAGACAAGAGGTAACCGGTTACTTTACGAAGGAAGAGAAAAAGGTTAGTAACGTCAATTACACACGTTCTAGATGCTTCGAAGATGTAAAAACGGTATAGACCTAATTACCTTATAAGTTTTGTGTGTGCAGCGCAAATTCTCTTTTTTATAAAGAAAAATATATAAATATTTATTTTAAATATTATAGTCAATAACAAAATTACAAAAGAATATTAATAGGCATAACAACTTAAATATAGAAATTTACATAGAAAATTTAAAGACAGAAAAAAACTTTTACAAAACAGAGTATACTACTTCGACCGTGGCCCATTTGGCCTGGTGCGATATATTTGTGGACTGGACTGATGTTGATGTGAATACTAAAAAAATATGCATCTATGTATATGGCTTTGAAGTAGAATTTGAATATATAAAACTATGATTAACCCGGGGTTCTTAGAGTGGAGTTTTTAGCAAAAGTTAGGAAACAGTTTCTTAACTTTCACTAAGAACCCCATCCTAAGAACTCCGGGTTAATCATGCTCTAAGAACCGGTTCTTAAAGTCCTTATTTAAGAACCGGTTCTTAAAGTCTTTATTTAAGAGCCGGTTCTTAAATTTTTTAGTTAAAAGTTAAGAAACAGTTTCTTAATTTCCGTTAAGAAATCCATCCTAAAAACCTCGGGTTAATCATACTCTAAGAGCATCTTTATTCCACAACCTCATGATGGGTTTCTTATTTTTTTAATAGTATTTAAGGAATAAAGTTGATTAAGAGACTTGGTTAAGAAACTCGAACTTTTTATGTCTCCATTGCAAGTTTCTTATTTTGGGGTTCTTAAAAATAAAATAATATTAAACATTTTTTTATTAAAATTAAATTTTTTTTATTACATAAAACATAATAAAAGATAACATTTTAAACATAGACTTTTAAATAAAAACATGAAAACAAAGATTATTACAATAAACGAGAATTATTTGAAAGAAGCATAGAAGATCAGTTGTTGTCTTCATCAAATTGAGTGTATCCATCTCGTTCGTCTTCTACTATCATATTATGGAGTATGATACATGCTCTTATAATCTTCCCAATTTTGACTTTATCCCAAAACAACGCTGGATTTTTAACAATGGCAAAGCGAGCTTGCAAGACTCCAAAAGCACGCTCGACATCTTTTCGGACAGCTTATTGACGTTGAGCAAATAAAACTACTTGCGGCCCTTGTGGTATAGGACTAGTATTAGAATAGATTGGATAAAAGTTGTCCATTTCGGATAAATATCATCGGTAGTGAGAATATTGCAATCACTCATTCACACATGTGTCATGAACATCTCCTGAACCTGATCTCGAGGTTTCTAAACATTACTAACGATTTATATGGAGCAGGTTCCATGTCAGACAGCAAGATCCAGCTAGAAATTTAACGTGTAACAAACCATACGCCTAGGAAAACTTAAAAATAGTGGTGATGGTACGTAAATGACTCATGTAGTTTACTTCTTTATAAAGATTGGTAGCCAAAGTTATAAGCTAAAGACAACTAGAGTAAGAAAAGGAAACTTTATTATTTGTTCTCTTAGGCACATAATCAATATAGACAAGCGATGAGCAAAGGGCAGCCACACATACATCAGTACATAGACCAATCAGTACATAATTTCCCAGAAACACATGCATCAGTACATAAACAGAACCAGTGGCGGATCTAGAAAATAAATACAGTGGGTGCAAAATTTAACATATAATTAATTAAAACAAAAATTAATATTTTATTAAATTTGCAGTAAAAAATCCAGCAAATATGATAAAAAAACAACTTTTAAAAAACAACTCTACACTCATTCATCTTTTGAAATCTTTCTATCACTTTCTCATTTGAAACTGAGTCAAACAATTCTTTTTCGATAAAGCAAACCATAAAATCACTTAGAAAATGATCTCCAATTCGATTACGTGCAGCTGTCTTCACTAGTTTCATTGCTGAAAAACATCTTTCGACACTTGCGGTGGCAACCGGTAAAGTTAAAACTAACTTTAGAAGTCTGTAAACCAAAAGATGTGGAATATGTTTCTGAGTTTTCACCATCAAACATGAAAGATCTCCAAGATTCTCCACATTCTTAAACCTCTCATCTCTGCGTATATTATCGATGTAGATTTCAAGTTGCTGCTCTAAAGATAAAAGCTCACCATAGCTAAAATCATCTGGATAGAACTTAGCTAATCTCACCAACTTCTCCTTGTCAAACCCATGGAATGAATCAATCGGATTTAAAGAAGCCATACAAATAAGTAGATCAGTGGTTACCTCTGTAAAACGATCATTAAACTCTTGAATTTGCAAATCCAGAACTGTACAAAAGCAGTTGACCTTATAAGGATGCATATTGGTTATGTTGGTTCTCTTTCTTGGCCTCCTAGGATCAATAAAATCTTCTTCCATGATAAGAATTTCAGCATCGTGTTTCTTACAAAAAGAAGCAACCTTAGCCATAAGCAATTCCCAACCATCATCTCTAAGCTTCTGCAGTTCTCGCTTAGTGGATTCTACCAGTGACATAGCATTCAAAATATCTTGATCTTTCTGTTGCAAAGCCAATGGCAAATTTGCAGTGAACCCCAAAATCAACAACATTAGATGCAAATAGAACACACAATCAAATGTGTGAAAATATCTGAGAAGACCATATGCTTGATGTTTCTTTACGTCTTCTATGCCTTCATCCTGGATATACTCAAGAACTTTAATGATAGTAGAAAACAATTCTTCCAGCCTCAACAATGTTTTGTGATGAGAACCCCAACGAGTATTTGCAGGTCTTGATAAAGAAAACGTTCCTGATTTTGTCTTGTCCCAGTCTTAACATCACCGCTGCTGATTTCTTTTTTCTAAATCTTCACGTTGAATTTCTCGAAACATATCATGTCTCTTACAAGAAGCCCCAACAACATTCAACAATGTAGAAATCTTATCAAAAAAATCAGCAATATCAAAGTGTTTTTTTGCAACTGCCACCACGACTAGCTGAAGCTGATGAGCAAAACAATGAACATAATATGCTGAACTAGTTTCTCTAGCAACCAATGATCTCAATCCATTGAACTCACCTCTCATATTACTAGCTCCATCATAACCTTGCCCTCTCACATTTTTAAGGCTCATCCCATATCTAGCAAACAAATCATCTATAGCAGACTTTAGAGCTAGTGAAGATGTTTCTTTTACATGAACAACTCCAATAAATCTTTCTTCGATTGCTCCTCTTTTATCAACAAACCGTAAAACAACACCCATCTTCTCTTTATGAGAATCAGCAGACTCATCAACCAGCAAACCAAACACATCATGGCCTATTTCTTTTAAAATAGCTTGTCGTACTTCTTCTGCAAAGGAATGGACAATATCTTTTTGAAATCACTGGAGAAATCATATGGTTATTTCCTGGAGCATTATTCAAAATAACCTTACGTATAGCATCGTTTTGTTCTCCTGTGTATTTCACAAGCTCCAAGAAATTTCCTTTATTCACAGCCTCTTCTTTCTCAGTATGGCCACGAAAAGGTAATCCTTGTCGTAACAAGAATCTGGAAGCATTAATCGAAGCATTTAAGTGAATACGATACTCACTTTTCACCTTATCATCTTGCTTAAACAGAGCATGTACTATAGATTGGTTTTGATTCATCAAATCCTCACACATCTGAGCAGCAATAATATGAGTACTGTTGGGTGGTTTACCCATATGAGTAAGCAATCTATCTGGCTTATTCCAACTACTAAACCCTTCTTTCACAAATGCATCACTACCACCTTGTTTTCGTACCTCATCTTTAAATAAGTAGCAATATAAACAAAATGCACTTTCTTTTGATATGCTATACTCGAGCCAACTACCATA
>NC_027755.1:33669290-33692926 GCF_000695525.1 Brassica oleracea var. oleracea | reverse complement strand
TGGAGTTCTTTCAGGATGTGCTCCGGAAAAGGTAAGTCAACTTTGGTGACATAGGTAGCCAAATCAATTCTCTTAAGCCTTTTCACATATCACAACTCGGGATGTTACAATTCACCCCCTCTCAAAGAACGCAACGTCCTCGTTGCCCCCCCACGACAGGTCTCAAGACGCCTCTCGGGTCAGAACCGAGATGGCTAACCAGCTCTGATACCACTATAACGCCCCGATCCGTCCACGGCTAATGGGCCACCCACGCCCGCTCTCTCGGCCCGTGGACCCCATCCCATCCGACGGTCGGTCCGTTAATTTCTGAAGGCTCGAAATCATTGTTTTCTGACCCTGCAATCACCACCCGACCTTTTTCCATGCTTTGCCCTCACTCGCACGCTATCGCGAATCACTTCCCGATAGGTCACATGTGGGTCGGTCCGTTAATTTCTGAAGGCTCAAAATCATTGTTTACTGACCCTGCAATCACCACCCAACCTTTTCCCATGCTTTGGCCTCACTCGCACGCTATCGCGAATCACTTCCCGATAGATCACCCAGCCTTCCACTACTCCAGCTCAAACACGCTTAACTCTAGAGTTCTTTCAGGATGTGCTCCAGAAAAGGTAAGTCAACTTTGGTGACATAGGTAGCCAAATTTATTCTCTTAAGCCTTTTCACATATCACAACTCGGGATGTTACATATTATTTACCGTAAGCACCACTTCAACAGCCTTTCTGTCATATTCAACATCCTCAAACTCATCTAGCAACTTACGTTCATCATCTGTTATGCCCTTTAGCACCTGCAAGAACAGCAAAGTTCTTCAAAATTCTCAAATCTTTATATGAGAAACCTCAAAATCAGACAACGGCGGTAACAAACCATGTCTACACTAAAACACATCACAAAATCATTATATGAGAAACCTTACACACAAAACAATGAGGGAAACGAAGCCAATATACACTCTAAAAACACATCACAAAGTCCCCACAAAGAACAATAATGTCCATCATTCTATATACAAGAGACAAATGAGAATATGGGAATCAAGAATACTTTCGATATTCTGCAAAAAAACCATTGATAATCTTGTAACACTACTTTATTTCTACATATCTTTTCATACCTTACTATATCTCATTCTTCATACCTTAGCTTGTAAACATACATTCAATCTTACAATAATAATTTAAAAAGGAATTGATTGACGATACCACCTTATCCTCAATTAGCCGTGCTCTTCAACTCGTTCTCAACATTCTAAGCCACTGCTCCTCCTCTTCCATGTCCTCTCTAGCGGTCGCGGTTTTCTTCTTCCGCCATCAACTGAAACCGGAGCCACCATGGCCGTCGTCTCACGACATGACCACTTCCGCGAATCACCACAAACTCCGTTTCATTCTCAGCTCTGTGCCGGCTTCTCCGCCACGACAGGACCACTTCTGCATTCGTTTACGACGTCCGAAGCAGAGAAACCTCGAAATCGTCTTCACCTCTCCTTTCTCCTCTCTTTTTCCAACACGTGGCGCTAAACGACGTATCTTGATGACCCTAATTAAGATACGCCTCTTAAAATTAATTTTTTTTTATTTTGTTTTAATTGAAAAAAACCCCAAGAGACCTACTATTAACTACCGATAATGATGCTTTAAGATATAAGGAAAAAAGTGGAAGAAGACAAAGAACAAATTGCAAAAAAAAAAAAAAAAAAGTCTTTGGAGTAAAAAAGAATCACATCTTTTGAGCATAACGCAATAATTAAATTCTATCATTGTTTCCCATCAATGCGACTTTTTTAAAAACAAAAGTAAGGATTCCATGAATCTCCATCCTATTTTGTTTTATAAGTTATCTCTTTGTTTTTTGTTTGTTTGCTAGTATTATTATACAAGTATATTCTCTCAATTTGTCGACTAAAGTTGCATTATGGTAAGAAATGGAGTCGATTGAATTATGTTAGAGTTTTCTGTGTGAACTTTTTTTTTTTTTTTTGAACACATTTTTTCTGTGTGATCTTATTACAGATTATACTAATAAACAAGTTTCTTTGAAAAAATTGGTCAAAAATTTAAATGAGGTTAAGTCCTGAAAGCCTCAACGATTTTAGAGGTTGATTGTTTGTAGTTTTTGTTTTAGTTTTTGGTTTTTGTTTTTGTAAAAACCATTTTTTATCCAATCAAGTTTTAGCTTTTAGTTTTTGTTTTTGTAAAAACCATTTCACATGCCAATCAAGTTTTTTAACAAATAAATTCCCTAAAATTAAGGGAAACTAGTTTTTAAAAATTTCAACCAATTTGTATAAAATACTATATTTTAATTAATTAATAATTAAGTAAATAATATTTTCATAAAGATAAAATTCCCATAAATTTTTTTTTATCATTTAACATTAATGTAAAATAATTTATGTGTTTCATATATGTAAATAAATATAGATAATTTTAGTATTAGTTGTAGCCAATTAATTCTTAATATCTATAAATAAATTATTGAATAATATTATTGTACATAATAAACAACAACTAAAAATTATAAAATTTAAAATATTTTATTAATACAATATATTATATTAATTTGAAAAGTAGCCATTCAAGTTCTAAAAAACGAAAAAATATTGTATGTAATAATTAAATTATATTTAAGTATAACACTTAAAATAAAATAATTTAAAACATGGTGATGTTTTTATTTTAAATAACAGCCACTATATTTTGATAATTTTTTTAATGGTAATTTAAAAAAAAAATATTTTAAAACAATGTATTGCTTATTTTATAAAAAAAAACTAAGAATAAAGCAAAACCAAAATCTAAAAACCAAAAACCAAAACCAAAACCAAAAGCTGAAAATCTAAAACCAAAATCTAAAAGTTAAAAACCAAAAACCAAAATCTAAAAACCAAAAACTAAAACCTACTAGATTCTTACTCTATAACCTACTGCGGTGTAAATACAATACACGGGCCTGGAATAAATTCCAAAATGTGTGATGTACAATAAATAATGGGCCTAGAATAATCTCATGTTCTAAGAACTTAGGCCCATATGCAATAGAATACGTTCGCGCGTATTAGAGCGAGCGAAGCTCGCGATAATGAATGATAATCACGCTCTGACTTTCTTTTTGGGTTTGGTTGACTTTTGACTAGACAAGTGTAAAACATACACAGCAGTTAAACTGAAGGGAGTGAAATAAAGGAATATTTTGTTTATTACAGCTAAAGAAAAGACGATAAACAAAAGGATATTAAGACAATGAGAGTGAAAGAGGGATTGATCAGCGAATGAGTCTGCCTCCGCAGGTGAAAGTGACAATGCAGGACTCATCCACAAAGACTGTATAGTTATGAGCTGGTTTCGCTAGCAATGGCGGCAGCCTAACCAGAAGGTCGCACACGCACTCGTTGTCCATTTGCTTCACCCACTTGCAACACTCTTGCTGAGCGTACGTCTCCTCTCTGTGTCTGTGATGATGATGGTGGTGGTGGTGACGGCGCCGATGGTGGCGTCTGTGGCTGTTGTCGTTGTGGTGGTGGTGGTCATGGTCATCGTCATCATGATCATGACCGTGGTTGTTGTGATCATGGTCGTGGTCGCGGTTGTGATCATGGTCGTGGTCATGGTGATTATGGTGGTGGTCATCATCGTCATGGTCGTGGTCATGGTGATCGTGGTCATCACCGTCATGGTCGTGATCGTGATCATCATCATGGTCGTGGTCATGGTCGTGGTCATGGTCAGGAGGAGGAAATATGGGAGGAGGAGGTGGGGCAATGGGGGAAGGAAGTGGGACAGTGTTCATTGGGAGACGCGAACAAGCGTAGTTAGCTAGCGCGTATTGAGAGGCGCATAATGGACGTGGTGGTGGAATATGTACGATTGTTTGGCCTCGTGTGAAAGAGGAAGAGGAGAGAGCCAGAAGTAGAATAGCTACAAGAAAAAGAGTTTCCATGGAGATGTGTATGTGTATGTGTATGTGAAGAGAGGTCTTCGGTGAGTTCTCGTTATATACATACTCAAAAGGTAAAAGTAGGTACAAAGAGAATTGGGAAGATTGGTTGCAGAGAGGTTTTAGGTTCATATTAGAGTTATTTCATTTGATTCGCGTGTCTTTTGTTAGGTTGGCTTGCAGAGCTTTTTCTTTTAGGAGGAGTGTTTCATTTTGGCAGAAACAATAAGACCTGTTTCCCAATTCCTAAACCAATTTAATCACAAAAACAATTGTTAGCTGCAACTCCAAAAGCGTGACTAAAAGAAAAGTGATGGTATTTGTTGCAACTGAGTTATGATTGATCCTCTAACATCCAAGACGATGTTCAAAAGCAAGTCTAGCAATTGCTTTACACCAACATCGTTATCAAAATATGCATCATTTGGTCACTAGAGTAAATCTGACAAGTGCGTTGACAGCAGCAGTAATCAGACAAGACAGAGGCTTGTTTGTGAGTTACTCACAGAGACGCTCTTCAGGCTCCTGCTGCTTCTTGGCAATCTCCCTATCTTTCTCAACCTGTTCCCTCTGCATTTTCAATCGATCCTTCCTCTCTTGCCATCCTTCCTCCAACAACCTCAAGAACTTATCCTTAATAGCCAGCAAAGGATCTCTATCAACCAACTCCTCGTCTTTATAAGCCTGCCTCAATACCGCAGTCTTGATCCCACCTTTCAGCGACAAGTAGAATACACCCGAGTGACGAGTAAAAACACTCGAGAACGCGTTCGAGAACCTAAACTCCTCGCAGAATTTGCCGAGTATAGGCACAGGGACTCTCTTCAACAACGAGAGAGACAGTAACTCGTGAAAAACCCCAACAGTTCGCTTCTCCATCTCCTTGGAAGCTTGGTCCAAACGAGAAACATCCTCGTACGGCGATATGTAATCTTGCTCCAACCAGTCTCTAGTCCACTCTCTCATCTCCTTCCTCAGGAATAGCCCCGACGGTAACTTCACGTCGAAATTGGGCCGGACGCGAACACCGGTTCTAACGGTTTCTTCTTGGGCTCTAATCTCGATAACCGATTTGGCGAAATCAGGGTTCCAATCAACGAGCTCGAGAAAGGACTTACCTCCTCCCTCTTCAACTAAACCGGTTAACCGGAAATAGTTTGGATATTTCTTAACCAACCTAACCAGAAAATCATTTGGAAAACCGAAATCCCTCTTCACATGAACCAGTTTCTCAGCGCTGATGACTTTATCCTTCGCCATCATCAGCAGCTTGCAGAGCTTAGCGACGATCAGCGGCTCGTTCTCAGCGTAGATCCTCTCTTCTTCTTCCAGGAATGCTCTGAGACGGGGCGTGGGGCGGACGAATTGAACCGGATCCGACTTCGGTTTGATCCGATCGTGGTAGATCTCGAACAAGGAAGGGTTCATCTCCACGAAGCTCTTGGCTTTGAAGTTGAGGCGCAGCCTCTCGCGGCGCTTCTCGAGGTACCTGAGGGGGATGGCTTGGCCTGGCTCGTTAAGCACTTCTTTGACGACGCGAGCGCAGAGATTGTAGCGCTTGTCCCGCTCGATGGCTTTGTCCAGCTTCGTGTCCTTCTTCCACACCACTTTCAAGCTCGATATCCATCTCAATTTGTGGTTTAACGATGGTGGATTTTTCGAGTTTTTGATGAGTTCGTGAGATATGGTTAGGCTTCTCAACACCATCACCACTGATTTTGATTTCTAGGGTTTCTGTTTTTTACAGAGGAAATGGCTATAAACCCCTGGAAGACCTGAACGTTATAAACACCACGCGCCATGAGAGAGCAAACTGTCGCAAACGCGCCGCATTTTTTTGGACTGACTATGTAACAAAATGATATGATATGATGTAACACCCTAAGCTATAATGAAAGTATGTGTTACGAAAAAAAAATGATACGATGTATAACACCAACTATATAACTATATAAAAAGATCTTCAACCTTTTTCTTTTTGAGAAAGAAAAAACAAAAGATCTGCAACTTATTTACACAGCTTAACTTTGGTTGGTCTTTTGTTCTTATGAGATATCTTATTATAAATAACAACTTAGTTTTAATTATTTCTATGATCAAATGATTGTACATAACAATTTTCGATCGATGATCACTATAGAATATACATTATATCTTCCCTTCTCTCTGGGAACTAAACTAATACATTAATCAAGAAGGAGATTGATTGATCTCAAATTCTCAATCATGGGAGGAGGAGAGAAGAAAGACAGCACATTTCCAAATGATGTACAGACGAGCTCTTTGCTCCTTTATCTGCTTCGAACATCTTTTCCATGTCCTTACCTTCGTACTGCTGATGCATCTCAATATCACTGCAGCTGCCATTGTTCCTATCGAGAACGCTTTCAAGGTAAAAAAAAAAGAAAGAATAGCTTAACTTTTGTTTTTGATGTGTTTTGGCTGCTGGAGAGATTTATATAATGCTGCTGACTAACTAGAACTCTATTTAAATAATTTGGGAGATCAATAGTGAATAATAATGCACACATAGGATAAAGATACATTATTGAATTGAATAATATGGGCCTACATGTTTCTAAGCGTGAATTGAAAAGACACTGTGCTTTAACCCTTGGCTTCGCTTTTGAACTAATATCTTTTGTTTAGTATCTATCATCGATTAAATGTTCAGAAAAACGTTTTTTATTATAAATTTGGTATCCTCTTTATTTTTTAAAGCCTTATCAGTATTGAGATTTGATTTTTCGGTGAGGACATTGTTTGAACAGAAATTTTCTGTTCATGTACACATGACACTTAATGAGCTGTGGCTTGTGGGGCTTTATGTCATGCTGTGTTGGGTGGAAATTCGATGATTAAGTATCGGTTTTGGTAGTTAAGATATGAGATTAACTTAATCAGCTAATTAATCATGGATTTGCATGTATGAATGCTCACCAAATCACTCGTTTGATGCCCTTTGATATAAGCTTTCCAAATGACCCAAAGGGTATTAATATAAGAGTTTAGTTTATAGCTTCACTAATGTGTTGTTAAAGAAACATATATAGTTTATTAATTTCTTTTTTTTAAGTTTATTAATTTCATTATATAATAGTAATACCCATTAATTTTGTCAATATGCCTCACAAGTAAATGATCATAATTGCTACCCCAAGGCTCATGCGCGCAGTTGTTATTAGGTACGTGTAGGGGTGCCCAATTTATCCAACATGAAATTATCTGTTTTTAATATGGTTGAAATGAATAAAGATATTTATTTTGAATACAATGAAAACCTGGGCTCTTGCCTCTTGCCTCTTGCCTCTTGCCTCTTGCCTCTTGGAGAGCTGAATTTTGTTTATTTTGTAACCGCGTGGATGAAACCCAATAACATGAGGTGATATAATTTTCAAAAAAAAACATGAGGTGATATACAGTATGGCTTCTTGGTTTAGTGAAACTCCAACGTTAGCTAACTCCAACGTAAGCTATCTTCCTTAAAAGTCTTCTTTAGCTGGATTTCCTGGTGAGTGTATGCAGCAAAGAGGCCAGAAAAAAAAAGCTTAGGGCATCTCATCTATACTCCATTTTTTCCTCTAAAATGGAGTAAAGTGAATATGGAGTAAGAAATGCTCCAATCCAATTTCATATCTCACTCCATAATGAAATTTACTCCATAAATAGAATAATCTATTTTTTATTTGTTTATCACTCCATTATTAAGCGAAAAATGAAGTAGGGTTGGAGCAATTTTACTCTATTTTTAATTTTATTCTATTTTGAAAGAAAAAATGGAATTTTACATTGGAGATGTTGTTATTATCGAGCGTGTAACCATAAACAGCCGCAAGCATAGTTATAAAGCAGAACATTTAATACTTTAAAATTTGTAAATAAAATGAATATATAAAAGAGATGAAACTAACAAAGTAGTATAGTATTGCTTCTCGTTAAAGCAGGTGAAGTTCATTTTCATTCGTCAATGTCATAATCATTTTTTCTTTTGGAGTTAACATACTGCAACCCAAGAAATTCATAGTTTGCAGAAAACAAGATCAGCCATAAGGTGCGGATAAGGTTAGTTGTGTAGTCTAATTAATGATTACCGGATAGGTCGGTCGTTTGTTTCACAAAAAAGTATTTGATATTAATAATCTTCATTTTGACTAATTTGAACAAAACAAAGAAAGCAAAAGAGTTTGAATAGTTTGACAGGTAAGATGAATGCACCAAAGAGTGGTCAAGCTCTCTTTCACGTACACCTTTTTCTGCTTCATGGCTCTCTCTCTCCCCTTCTTTATTGGTCTGCCTCGTGTACCTCTCTCACTCTCTCTAGAACAGAGCACGTGCGAATAATGCACCAAATTCAATCGATACATTACAGATGGAGAAAGGCTCTTATCAAATTCGTGATACTAATTTGGAAAGAAAATATCGTAAATGCAATTAGAGCCATAAAAACATAAACGGCTTAAATATAACAAGTTGCTACTAAACTTTATGGACTTCTTTTCTCTTTTGGGAGACAAGTACAGTTCGTATCCAAGTACTGTTTAGTTAGATAGATGCTTTTACGAGGTAGGGGTAATCAAGCTGTATCATTTACTCAGCAATTATTAAGGCCCAGGCTTACATGGAAGCTACTACAAGGTAGAAACTTGTGTAATGGATCTCTTTGTCTTCTTCAAGGTGTCTCCAGACAGACAAACGCCAGTCCAACCGGCGGGAAGAAGAACCCTCTCCGTGTCTTCTTAATTATTTGGAAACATCTTTTTTTTTGAATAAATGTAAAATTTTATTCAAGCAAAAATCTTTTTTACATCAAGTGCTACTGTTTTCTTTTGTATTTACACAAAAATAAAAGAATTATCCAGCTTCTCCATTGCTTTTTTGTATCCCAAACCAAGTGATCAGAGCTTCATCAAGGTACTGCTGCCCCATCCCTTTCACGGAAAGTAACCCGAGTCTCATGGTCTTGTCCACAAACCTGACTAGACAGCCAATATCTTTCGGTTGTTCCCCATGCCTTCTAGCATTTCGCTCTGTCCACACAGTATGCATCGTCGCTTGCAAAGCATACCGAAAGATAAAGGTCTTTGTTGGGTTGAGTCTCGGGTTAGACTGTAACACTTTAAGCGCATTCCAGTCTGTGGTGAAGTCATCCTGCATAAGACCTTCAATTAGCTTTCTCCATATCTGTCCCGAGAACCGGCAGCCAAAGAACAGATGGCAAACAGATTCCTGCTCTTCATTGCACAAGACACAAGTCGTGTTGATTGCTATGTTCCAATGTTGCATTCTATCAGAACATTCCTATCTGCTAAAGCCAATCAACTAGTAAGCAATCTTTTGTATCCGAATTTGACCAGATCATAATTGAAAGAGTGTTAAACAAACAAACCCAATAGTATGTTTCAAGTCTATTTCTATGAATCTTGTTAGAAGTTTCAGTTGTTTTCCCAGGAGGAGATTTTTTCCAAGCTAAACTCACTGATGATAGTATGATCTCTAATTAAAAAGATAAAATATATTTTAGATCTCCAAAGTCTGTGTATGAAAATGCATTCATACGAAGGTGCTTGTTTTAAGGCTGAAGAGAAGAGGTTGTGTTCTTATTATCCCACATCGCTTATTAGAACAAACATTGCTCCTCTCTTGCGACTATAAATTAAGAGGCCGAGCCTTGCATCCAATTCATACCTTTCTCGGCCTTTTGGCTAAGATCAAGTGTAGTATCTGTTCTTATCAGTTTAATATCTGATATGTGGTTCATCGGTCCACATGATATTAACTCTATTTTTTTAGGGAGAATGCCCGTTAAGATAGCTTGCTATCTTGGCTTTCACGAGTCGCTCCTATGTTGCACTACTGCACGGGCCTGGCTCAACCCATCAACACTAAGTTAAACTATTTGATAAAACAATGTCAATGGATTCGAAGTGTATGAGTGAATTGGGGTTTGTCTTGCTGACATGGTACCTCTTTAAACCGCTGGTAACAGGACAGTTATTCCACTTGGTCCCGAGTGAGTAGTCCCGAGTGAGTGATAAGGAATATTTTCAAGATTTCCTCCACTCAACCATAACTTTTTCAAAATGATAGAGAGAACTTCATATATTTCAATAAAGAAGCGAATCTCCAGCTCCAATGGAAGAAAAACTTGCACAAAGCAGTTTGCTTTTTTAAGCTAAAACAAACCAAAAAAAGAGTACGAAGAAGAAGCTAGACAAGTTCTGTAATTTTTTTGACAGATATAAAGACAAAGACAATCACATTTTCCCTCAAAGCGTAGAATCAAAGCAAAGCCCGCTATATACTTCTTTTTCATACAAACCAACACCATAAACATATATTGCTGTTGTGAATAAGAGAGTTTAATGATGAAAACAGAGGCAATTGTTGCCGGCTGGTTAGGTTCGTGGTGGTTAATCTTATGACCGAGTCAAAAAGGAAGATAAGTCTGTGAAGAAGAAAGATTCAGAATCTGATATCGCAATTTACTTCAGGCAAAAGTGAAGAATCAAAGGACGATCATGCTGGCTAACGGTTCAAAGAAAGTGATACACGAAAAATGGAAGAGCCTAACGAGTGAAGCTACCTTTAAGATACCGGTGCTTGTTAAGCTTGAAGATGGGAAGCGATCACATCGGGAGCCACTTTCAAATGATATTAATAAGAAATCAAATGCCTTTATCCAGAGTCGACTCACCAAAATGAGGAAAAATCTATAAACGCCAACTTAAGAGTGCATTCTTGAGAAGATTCGGATCAGGCCTCCTAAAACCATATACACTCGTGTCTTCCTTCTTGATAAATAACGTATGCCACTCATACTTGTATTTACGAGTTCTTATCAGAGAGGTGAGAGAGGCGACTTATAACTTTTTCGCAAGAAATCCAACTTAATTAGTTACTTATCATAACAGTCTGAGAAGAAAAAAAAAAACAAATCTACAAACAAACTCAGCAATGCATTAAGATTAGGGAGCAGAAGATCGCTAACCTTCCTCTCTTACGGCTGGGAGCCATCAGAGAAAGTCGACAAAGATGAGGATTCCAACACTCCAAGCCAAGTAAAGGTGATTCAGGGGACGAGATGAGCGGAGGAGGAGGAGGAGCGTTTGTGAATGGTCGGGTGGTCGGTGTAGGATTTGCAAGGAGATGTATAGCTTGCGCACTTGCGTTTTTTATGGTTTGTAATGGTAATCCTGTTGGACTAGCTAAGACCCACCCACAAAGATGAGGATTCCAATCTATCTACGTAGATTCAACAAGCATGATAAAGTTTCTAACTTGAAAAAAAAAATTGTGAGCTAGGGCTGCGCATGCTGCTTCATGATTGGGGAGAAAACTTTTCATTGGTTAAGCAGATTTCTTTTGATTTTTATTCAAAACCAACAATTCATTGAGAAATTCCAAAGGATAACTATTTTTTTAAGTTTTTTGTCACAAAAATAACATTCAATAAGAAAAATGACCCAAATAAATTTTATTAAATGATAAAAATACATTTTTACCCTAGTGTTAACTAATCTAATATGTGTTATTGGTTTATATATTTTGATTGATTTAGAAATTCATATAGTATTTATAAATCCAACTAAAATATGCAAATCCGGAGGTTTTCCCTCGGATTTGAGTTTTTGTATTTTTAACTAAAAAATCCAAACAAATCCATTCAAATCCATTATAAAATCAAATATATTAGTAAATCCGTGCGATTGAATAACACTTGATTTGATATATAATTTATGAATCATTAAACCAATAACACATGATTTTAATACAGATTTGAAAATCATAAAACCAATAACACTAGATTTAGTTCGAATTTTCAAATCCATTAAAATACAACAACCAATAACCCCTACTAAAGTTGAGTAGTGTGGTTTTGGGATAGGGTTTCAAATTTAAAAAAATAAAAAATAAAAATTTAAAATTTAAAATAAAAAAAGTCTATTTTGATCATTTTCTTTTTTTGAAAGCTATTTTTGTGACAAATCTTAAAAATGACTATTTGGAAAAATTGCCATAATTCAAAAGCATTTATATATAATAAAACTTTTTTAAAAAATATCAAAATTATATCAAAATTCATTTTTTCTAATTATAAATAGAAACTACTCTAAATTCATGGGAAATTACCACAAATACGGAAAAAACATCATTTTTCATGAGAAATTGCCACAAATACCACATTTATATATGGAGGATTTGCCAAATATGACTCAAAACTTGACTTTGATTGCAAAAGTATACCCAAACTTGAATCAAATGCAAAACTAACCTAAAAGCCTTGTGAAATTACAGTCAGCCCTTTGTGACCAAACAAAAAAATATAAGCCATTTTTACGAATATAGCCCCAGTAAGTCGTCTGAGATGCTGGAAGTCGTATAGACGACCTACAAGTAAGTCGTCTGGTGTAGTTGATCTTAAAAATAATTTATAAATTTTTTAAAAAATATTTTGACAAATGAAAAATTAAAATCACGTAATTATAAACAGTTTTAAGTAATGTAAATTAAGATATAATAAAATTGAATAGTTTTCAGCATAGATGAGTGAAAGTATATTGCAATATTGTATGTATTCTTAGGGTTAGATTTTGGAAAGCTTGAATGTTTTTTTTAAATTAAATTTTTACATATAACTGTTTATTTTTGTGTATAGTAAACACTTTTGAAGTTTAATTTGATTTTATGAAGTGTTTAGTTAGTTAATTAAGTTTAGGGGTTATGTTTAGAGTCTAGGCGACTAACTTGTAAGTCGTCTGGTGAATAATTTAAACCAGACGACTTACATGTAAGTCGTCCAAATATTCCCGCCTAAAAATTTTTAAAAAGTTATTTTTCCGCTTAAATAATTTAAACTAAGTCGTCTAGGAAGTCTTCAATTTTAGTTTCTCACTAAAAATATTAAAGTCTTCTGGGTGACTTACAAGTAAATCGTCCTTGAAGTCGTCTGACGGAGTCTTCTCCTATGTCTCTCCCTTTCATAACATATCTGAGCGTTTTGGTTAGTTTTTATGTCTGATTTTTCTTAATTTGGTAACTTTCTGTTGTATAAAGTTCTTACTTTTTTTCCGAACTAAAACTCTCAAAACCCACTTTAATCTCTTTGACTTGAAAACACCAAACTTTATATGAATTTTTCAGTTTTGTCTCATGTCTTTCTCACTACTCTAACTTTTTTTTTGCAGGTTTTTAATCAAATGGTTCTCATCTTCCACTCATTTAAAGGTAGATCCATTAATTTTAGATATGTATTTTTGTGTGTTCTATAAAGGTAGATTTATCTAGTCTTCCACTCATTTTCTCTGTTTTTAAGCCATTTGAACGTTTTTTGATATGCATGTTTTTCAGATATGGATTTGATATGCAGGTTTTTCAGATCTTGAAGACTTCTGGGACGACTTACATGTTAGTCGTCTAAAATATAATGCGCTAGACGACTTCCTGGAAGTCGCCTGACGAAGTCTTCTTCCATATGAAGTGGAGTCCAAACTTGTCTTTGTAGAGGAATGATCTATAATTGTTTTGTTTGTGGTATGTTTTGTGATTTGCATGTCTACCCTTTTAGTTGTGATTTTTTTGTAAAATCAATAATAATGTTTACCAAGATGTAATATATGTGCTAACAATGTGTTTACACATTTACAGATCAATGAAATAATATAACCGGCAAATGAATAGCTATTTCATTAATAGTTAAGCTATATGTCACAGAGGTCTTGATGCAGCTAGTAAATACACTCTTTTGAGAAGTAGAGATTTTCTAGAGAGAAGGAGGCATCGACTGTTAAGGAACAGGTATGTTTTAGCAGCTTAACACGTGCGTATGGTGTGTGAACGGTCATTCCAAATTAAGCGGTCACCTTGTATTTGTCGCAGAGTTTTTTGTGCAGCTGCAAATAGAACGAGACAAGCGACTGAAGAAGGTTTGTGTGAATCATTTTTCCCTGAATATGCTTGTGAATTTGCTCTGATTATATATATCTCTCACCAGATGTACCTGATCTCTGTGTGATCTGCTTTGACCGAAAGTGTGACGCCGTTTTTGTTGAGTAAGAGCACAGCCTTCTCTTTTTTTGTAAAAACTAACAAACCCTCCTACCAAGTGCGTTGTTGATTTTTGATTCCTTCTTTTGTTTGGTTCGGTTCGGATTTGTAGGTGTGGTCATATGTGCTGCTGCTTAACATGCTCCTTGGAGTTACAGGGGAAGCGTTGTCCTCTTTGCCGTAAACCAGTAGTGGTTTTGAAGATTTACCGCATTTGAAGACAAAAGAAAAAACAAACTCAGTGGAACAAATTTTACTAAACATTCCTATCTGCTAAAAGCCGATCAACTACTAAACAATCTTTTGTATCCGACATTTGACCAGATTGTGTTAACAAACAGACACAATAGAATGTTTCAAGTCTATTTCTATGAATCTTTGTGACAATCAGTGTTGGATAACAGGAGATTTTTTTCCAAGCTAGACTCACTGATGATAGTATGATCTCGAATACTAAAAGATAAACGTACTTAGATTTCCAAAGTGTATGAACATACGAAGGTGTTTGTTTAAGACTGAAGAGTGAAGGAGGGTTGTGTTCTTATTATCTCACATCGCTTATTAGAACAATCATCGCTCCTCTCTTGCGACTACAAATAAAGAGGCCGAGCCCCCACATCAAATTCATACTTTTCTTGGTCCTTAACAGAGCGAGGCTTACCTTTTCTTTACTTTATAGACTTCTTACATTGTTTATTAGAAATCTTAGCCGTAGAAAGAGAAAAAAAGAGAGATTTTTTTATAGTTTAAACCGATGGTCTCTGTCATCAGCTTGTTTGAGTCTTCTCTTTCTTTGATTTGATTTATCTTTGATTAGTTACTTTGTTCGATTGCCAATTTATTTTAAATCTAGCAAAGTTTTTGATTGTTTTTTTTTGTGTGTTTTTTCCAATGGATTTGAAAAAGTAAAAACTTTGGTTCAATTGAACCGTTTAGAAAAAGTAATTGACAGATTTACTACGGATGGTGGCGACAGGTATTACCGGCTTCAATCGTTAATGGTTCTTCATGTGATGGTGATGAAGTTTTTGTTCCAAACTATGGCTATTTCAAAAGGCAGCATCAAATTCTATGGAATGGTAATCTCTTTGATTTTATTATTATTAATATAGCAATATAAACAGTTGTCTTGTCTCGGTGGCTTCTAATGGAGTATTAAAAAGAGAGTGACAATCGTTGTCAATTTAGTCTGAACCCTGATATTTTTGGATTAATAAGATTATTTCTCTTGAAATTCAACTATTCCAAAAGCAAATATGAAGCTCTTATAAAAAAAAAAATTTAATCATCCATACGCAAAATAGATATATGTTAATTTATTTGGATCCTACTGATATATCCTTTTTTTAATTCGTTTTGCTCATTGTTTATTGTTTAGAACACTTTGTCTAGATGATGTAATAATACAATCCAGCATTAAAAAAAAAAAGACTTCTTCTTACGCTTGATTCATGCAACAATAACAAAAAGTGGAAACGTTTGTGAGAAGTAGTATAAGAGATCAACAAGTCCGAGTGATTAAGAAGGAATCTCCAGCTGCAATGGAAGAAAAACTTGCACAAAGCAGTTTGCTTTTTTCAGCTAAACAAACCAAAAGAAGAGTTTGAAGAAGATACTAAACAAGTTCTGCTTTCTTTTTGACAAATAGAAAGACAACAATCACATTTTCCCTCAAAGCGTAGAATCAAAGCGAAGCCCACTAATTACTTGTTTTTCATAAAACCAACAGCATAAACATATATTGTTGTAAACAATAGAAGATGCAGAGAAGAGAGAATCAGGAAAACAGAGGCATTTGTTGCCGGCTGGTTAGGTTCGTGGTGGTTAAACTCATGGCCGGTCAAAAGGAAGATAAGTCCGTGAAGAAGAAACTTTATCGAGAACAAGGATTCAGAGTCGGATATCAGAATTTACGTCAAGCTAAGCAAAGAGAAGATTCAGAGGATAACGCTGCTAGTCTTATCAACACTACCTCTAGATCAGAGAAAGAGAGGGTTGATCATGTATACCACTCTTACTTGTATTTTTTTAATCTACATCATCCTTTTCAAAGCTACGAGTTCTTATTAAAGAGGTCAGAGAGGCGACTTAGACTACCATTGAACACCTAGGTGTTTAACAACTTTAAAAAAAAAAAAAATTAAGCAGCAACGCTTAAATAAGTAAGCGTCGCTTGTTCTGTTCGTGGAACCTACTGACACGTGGCAGTCCGCGATTAGTTCATTTTTAATTTTTTTTTTTAATCAGACAAAAACCAGAAGAAAAAAAAAAATTAAGCACCATAGATGGAGTGCTAGCGATGCAGATGCTCTTAGCTTCTTCCCAAGAAATAAAAATATCCAACTTAGTAGATTATATCATATAACAGTCTGAGACAAAAAAAAGAAACACAAATCTACAAACAAACTAAGCAATGCATTAAGATTAGGGAGCAGGAGAAACGTGTGGAGTACCGGAGAGGGTATCTTCTTCAAGCTTAAATTTTCCTTTGAATTCCTTGGATTTGGCGCTCTTGTCCGAAACATCATCATCAGAAGGTGTAGCAGCAGCAAGAGTAGTGTGGTTTTGGGATAGGGTTTCAAATTTAAAAAAATAAAAAATAAAAATTTAAAATTTAAAATAAAAAAAGTCTATTTTGATCATTTTCTTTTTTTGAAAGCTATTTTTGTGACAAATCTTAAAAATGACTATTTGGAAAAATTGCCATAATTCAAAAGCATTTATATATAATAAAACTTTTTTAAAAAATATCAAAATTATATCAAAATTCATTTTTTCTAATTATAAATAGAAACTACTCTAAATTCATGGGAAATTACCACAAATACGGAAAAAACATCATTTTTCATGAGAAATTGCCACAAATACCACATTTATATATGGAGGATTTGCCAAATATGACTCAAAACTTGACTTTGATTGCAAAAGTATACCCAAACTTGAATCAAATGCAAAACTAACCTAAAAGCCTTGTGAAATTACAGTCAGCCCTTTGTGACCAAACAAAAAAATATAAGCCATTTTTACGAATATAGCCCCAGTAAGTCGTCTGAGATGCTGGAAGTCGTATAGACGACCTACAAGTAAGTCGTCTGGTGTAGTTGATCTTAAAAATAATTTATAAATTTTTTAAAAAATATTTTGACAAATGAAAAATTAAAATCACGTAATTATAAACAGTTTTAAGTAATGTAAATTAAGATATAATAAAATTGAATAGTTTTCAGCATAGATGAGTGAAAGTATATTGCAATATTGTATGTATTCTTAGGGTTAGATTTTGGAAAGCTTGAATGTTTTTTTTAAATTAAATTTTTACATATAACTGTTTATTTTTGTGTATAGTAAACACTTTTGAAGTTTAATTTGATTTTATGAAGTGCTCAGTTAGTTAATTAAGTTTAGGGATTATGTTTATGGTCTAGTCGACTAATTTGTAAGTCGTTAGTCATCTGGTGAATAATTTAAACCAGACGACTTACATGTAAGTCGTCCAAATATTCCCGCCTAAAAATTTTTAAAAAGTTATTTTTCCGCTTAAATAATTTAAACTAAGTCGTCTAGGAAGTCTTCAATTTTAGTTTCTCACTAAAAATATTAAAGTCTTCTGGGTGACTTACAAGTAAATCGTCCTTGAAGTCGTCTGACGGAGTCTTCTCCTATGTCTCTCCCTTTCATAACATATCTGAGCGTTTTGGTTAGTTTTTATGTCTGATTTTTCTTAATTTGGTAACTTTCTGTTGTATAAAGTTCTTACTTTTTTTCCGAACTAAAACTCTCAAAACCCACTTTAATCTCTTTGACTTGAAAACACCAAACTTTATATGAATTTTTCAGTTTTGTCTCATGTCTTTCTCACTACTCTAACTTTTTTTTTGCAGGTTTTTAATCAAATGGTTCTCATCTTCCACTCATTTAAAGGTAGATCCATTAATTTTAGATATGTATTTTTGTGTGTTCTATAAAGGTAGATTTATCTAGTCTTCCACTCATTTTCTCTGTTTTTAAGCCATTTGAACGTTTTTTGATATGCATGTTTTTCAGATATGGATTTGATATGCAGGTTTTTCAGATCTTGAAGACTTCTGGGACGACTTACATGTTAGTCGTCTAAAATATAATGCGCTAGACGACTTCCTGGAAGTCGCCTGACGAAGTCTTCTTCCATATGAAGTGGAGTCCAAACTTGTCTTTGTAGAGGAATGATCTATAATTGTTTTGTTTGTGGTATGTTTTGTGATTTGCATGTCTACCCTTTTAGTTGTGATTTTTTTGTAAAATCAATAATAATGTTTACCAAGATGTAATATATGTGCTAACAATGTGTTTACACATTTACAGATCAATGAAATAATATAACCGGCAAATGAATAGCTATTTCATTAATAGTTAAGCTATATGTCACAGAGGTCTTGATGCAGCTAGTAAATACACTCTTTTGAGAAGTAGAGATTTTCTAGAGAGAAGGAGGCATCGACTGTTAAGGAACAGGTATGTTTTAGCAGCTTAACACGTGCGTATGGTGTGTGAACGGTCATTCCAAATTAAGCGGTCACCTTGTATTTGTCGCAGAGTTTTTTGTGCAGCTGCAAATAGAACGAGACAAGCGACTGAAGAAGGTTTGTGTGAATCATTTTTCCCTGAATATGCTTGTGAATTTGCTCTGATTATATATATCTCTCACCAGATGTACCTGATCTCTGTGTGATCTGCTTTGACCGAAAGTGTGACGCCGTTTTTGTTGAGTAAGAGCACAGCCTTCTCTTTTTTTGTAAAAACTAACAAACCCTCCTACCAAGTGCGTTGTTGATTTTTGATTCCTTCTTTTGTTTGGTTCGGTTCGGATTTGTAGGTGTGGTCATATGTGCTGCTGCTTAACATGCTCCTTGGAGTTACAGGGGAAGCGTTGTCCTCTTTGCCGTAAACCAGTAGTGGTTTTGAAGATTTACCGCATTTGAAGACAAAAGAAAAAACAAACTCAGTGGAACAAATTTTACTAAACATTCCTATCTGCTAAAAGCCGATCAACTACTAAACAATCTTTTGTATCCGACATTTGACCAGATTGTGTTAACAAACAGACACAATAGAATGTTTCAAGTCTATTTCTATGAATCTTTGTGACAATCAGTGTTGGATAACAGGAGATTTTTTTCCAAGCTAGACTCACTGATGATAGTATGATCTCGAATACTAAAAGATAAACGTACTTAGATTTCCAAAGTGTATGAACATACGAAGGTGTTTGTTTAAGACTGAAGAGTGAAGGAGGGTTGTGTTCTTATTATCTCACATCGCTTATTAGAACAATCATCGCTCCTCTCTTGCGACTACAAATAAAGAGGCCGAGCCCCCACATCAAATTCATACTTTTCTTGGTCCTTAACAGAGCGAGGCTTACCTTTTCTTTACTTTATAGACTTCTTACATTGTTTATTAGAAATCTTAGCCGTAGAAAGAGAAAAAAAGAGAGATTTTTTTATAGTTTAAACCGATGGTCTCTGTCATCAGCTTGTTTGAGTCTTCTCTTTCTTTGATTTGATTTATCTTTGATTAGTTACTTTGTTCGATTGCCAATTTATTTTAAATCTAGCAAAGTTTTTGATTGTTTTTTTTTGTGTGTTTTTTCCAATGGATTTGAAAAAGTAAAAACTTTGGTTCAATTGAACCGTTTAGAAAAAGTAATTGACAGATTTACTACGGATGGTGGCGACAGGTATTACCGGCTTCAATCGTTAATGGTTCTTCATGTGATGGTGATGAAGTTTTTGTTCCAAACTATGGCTATTTCAAAAGGCAGCATCAAATTCTATGGAATGGTAATCTCTTTGATTTTATTATTATTAATATAGCAATATAAACAGTTGTCTTGTCTCGGTGGCTTCTAATGGAGTATTAAAAAGAGAGTGACAATCGTTGTCAATTTAGTCTGAACCCTGATATTTTTGGATTAATAAGATTATTTCTCTTGAAATTCAACTATTCCAAAAGCAAATATGAAGCTCTTATAAAAAAAAAAATTTAATCATCCATACGCAAAATAGATATATGTTAATTTATTTGGATCCTACTGATATATCCTTTTTTTAATTCGTTTTGCTCATTGTTTATTGTTTAGAACACTTTGTCTAGATGATGTAATAATACAATCCAGCATTAAAAAAAAAAAGACTTCTTCTTACGCTTGATTCATGCAACAATAACAAAAAGTGGAAACGTTTGTGAGAAGTAGTATAAGAGATCAACAAGTCCGAGTGATTAAGAAGGAATCTCCAGCTGCAATGGAAGAAAAACTTGCACAAAGCAGTTTGCTTTTTTCAGCTAAACAAACCAAAAGAAGAGTTTGAAGAAGATACTAAACAAGTTCTGCTTTCTTTTTGACAAATAGAAAGACAACAATCACATTTTCCCTCAAAGCGTAGAATCAAAGCGAAGCCCACTAATTACTTGTTTTTCATAAAACCAACAGCATAAACATATATTGTTGTAAACAATAGAAGATGCAGAGAAGAGAGAATCAGGAAAACAGAGGCATTTGTTGCCGGCTGGTTAGGTTCGTGGTGGTTAAACTCATGGCCGGTCAAAAGGAAGATAAGTCCGTGAAGAAGAAACTTTATCGAGAACAAGGATTCAGAGTCGGATATCAGAATTTACGTCAAGCTAAGCAAAGAGAAGATTCAGAGGATAACGCTGCTAGTCTTATCAACACTACCTCTAGATCAGAGAAAGAGAGGGTTGATCATGTATACCACTCTTACTTGTATTTTTTTAATCTACATCATCCTTTTCAAAGCTACGAGTTCTTATTAAAGAGGTCAGAGAGGCGACTTAGACTACCATTGAACACCTAGGTGTTTAACAACTTTAAAAAAAAAAAAAATTAAGCAGCAACGCTTAAATAAGTAAGCGTCGCTTGTTCTGTTCGTGGAACCTACTGACACGTGGCAGTCCGCGATTAGTTCATTTTTAATTTTTTTTTTTAATCAGACAAAAACCAGAAGAAAAAAAAAAATTAAGCACCATAGATGGAGTGCTAGCGATGCAGATGCTCTTAGCTTCTTCCCAAGAAATAAAAATATCCAACTTAGTAGATTATATCATATAACAGTCTGAGACAAAAAAAAGAAACACAAATCTACAAACAAACTAAGCAATGCATTAAGATTAGGGAGCAGGAGAAACGTGTGGAGTACCGGAGAGGGTATCTTCTTCAAGCTTAAATTTTCCTTTGAATTCCTTGGATTTGGCGCTCTTGTCCGAAACATCATCATCAGAAGGTGTAGCAGCAGCAACAACAGGAGACGCAACCTTAGCAACGGGAGAGGCAGCAACCTTAGGATCAGGAGGAGCAGTGTCCTCCATCACCTTGGGGACAGTGAAAGAGAAGTCTTCAAGAGGCGCACCCTTGAATTCAGGATTGGCTTCAACGTAGGAAGCTACTTCGTTGCGGCTCCTAAGCTTTTTGCCGGTAGGAGTGAAGTAGTAAGTATCCATCTTGGAGTAGTCTTTGCGGAGGACAAGGCTCCTCTTGAAACCTTTGGGGGTTTTGGGGAGACCAGGCTTGTCGATGACCCAGGTTCGAGAGGAGTCGTAGTCGAGATCCGCAGGGTCTTCGCAAGAGATTTGTTTCTTGTCGCAGGTGAATGGGTCGTCGATCATTCGACTTCTGATGTCCTCGTACTCCTCCTGGCCATCAATGACTCTCCACTGGTGACAGTTTTCGCATTGTGCTGCATAGGTATCGATCAACCTCCCTGGAGCAATCTCTTTCTGACAATTTAGACAAACCACATGACTTTGAGAGTAGTAAGTAAGAGAGACAAGAAAGGCTTTAACTTTTACAATCACAAGCAGACACAAAACCTAGAAATTGAAAACCCTAGAATCCGCAGGGTGATTTCTATAACCGTTACTAGCTACAATAAGAGATCTCAGAGATTGATAAAAACAAGGACTTGGCTCAAATCGTAAGGACGTTCGTCTCTACATACTACCTTGGCTCTTGGTTTCGCTACGATCCCGTTCTCTTCCTCCGCCATAGCTCTGCTCTGATTTGCTATTTCACTTTCTTTCCGTATAAATCAAAGCTTTCTCTGACTCCAGCGAACACTTGCAATCGCACGGCCTGTGTTAAAAGGTATTCCCTTTGACAAACAAATCTTCTATCGACACGTCTTGGGCTTTTCGGCCCAGTAATTTAACATTTATATGGGCCTATTGAACGTCATTTCCTTCTCCTTCGCCGTGTTCTCGACTGACTCTGACTGTTCCGATTCTGAGTCCTTCTATTCCACGAACACTCACTATCTCCGGTAGATTCACTGCCACTCTGGAAATCTCTAGCCGGCCTTCGCTTCTCACCCTCCTGTGATAGAATCTCGGCCGTCCGTTACAATCCAGCGTCGTCAGAAACGGCGGGAGATCTTTCTTCCTCCTCACGCTTCTTCCTCTCCTCCCTTCTCCACGCGTCTCCATCACCATACGCGTCGGCGCGATCGGTCTCGACTCGGTCAGTAGCGGAGATCCCCACGGAGACATCTCTCCCCCGAGATAGAAACTGTAACCATTTCCCGACGACGACGAGCACGAGACAAAATCGTCAAAACTCACTTCAGACACATGACTTGGCTGTTCTTTGTACTCGTCATCCGTGGTGAAGCATTCTTGTAGAGATTCGCCGCCGGGATCAGCCGGAGTGCTCCAGCGCCGTCTATGCGAATGCGTGGGTTCACCGCCCTCTAATGGCCGCCGTTCTTCGGCAAGTATCGTAGAGCATTGCGTCATAACCGCTCTTCCTTTCTACCAACGCAACTCTTGTCGATGCGGTAAACATTTTTTACAATCAAGATGGGCTTTAATAGTATTTGGTGGGCCCTGTGTAAGTTGACGCTATATAGCCTGCATGAGATTCTTCTACAATGTTTGAAACTGGCTGGTAACTGATTATATTTGACTGGGTCCTCATTATTTCATTCAATAGGCTGATAAAATTATATTTAAAAGCCCCTTTATACGGCCCACAAGCGGCCTTTGGTTTCCTTTCGAAGTCGACAAACGGCCCATCCTTGCTTTGATGAAATCCTACGACTTAAGAGCACAATTAACGCTATCTCTTAGACCGGGTTTTTAGGATATCTATATATTATTAAAAGAGAAGTACCCATTTGAAAATATTATTACTTCATTAATTAAACTTCCTATTTTTTTGCTTGTTTTTTTCAGTTGCATTTATGAAATATCCTAAAACGAATAAAATTGCCTAATTTATTACTTGTCTTTTCAGTTACATTAATGAAATATGCTTGAATGAATTTAAACTTCCTATTTTATTATTTGTCTTTTTCAGTTACCTTAATGAAATATTCTTAAATAAATTTGGACATAATGTCATTTAATCAACAAAAAAAACTCACAAATTATCCTTACGTGCATAATTTTAATAAAAAGAACGTGCATCATTAAAATGTTACCTAAAACATACAGTACTAATATATAACATGCATCAATAAAACTAGAATTTGACTCACACAATTGTACGAATATTATTTTCAGTTGATTAAATTTAAAAATAATTATTTATTCAAAAAATATTTAAGAATGACTATGTTTTTAAAAATTATATGGTATTATTTGCTCATAACTCATTTG